>NW_025777389.1:0-96593 GCF_021130785.1 Homalodisca vitripennis | reverse complement strand
AAATAAATTTTTTTATACAACGCATTTTAATAAATCGGATGGTTGTGTAGAAAAATTCTTAAATTTTAAATGTAAGCCCCAAAATAAGTTTCCATTCGATTTTGTTATTTTTATCTCTGAATTGTTAAACCGTTGCCGGAAAAAGAAGCTCCCCAGATTTTACCGGTAAACCCAAAGCAAATACAGAAAATACTAAACAGGCGTTTTGGTATAGTAAAATTGTGAAAATGGTTATATTTTAAAATGCGGCTGGTGATAGATTCTGAGGCAAAACGATTAGGCGTGGTTGACTGTAATAAAGATGACCAGCCATTACTTCTTAATAATAATATTTACATTTCTGCTAAGTTTTAGTTACAAATGCTGGAATAATTCCTAAAAATATTACACGCTTTTTTATTTAAGAGGCCTTTATTTCTGCAAGTGAATAAAAATAATGTTTTTAAAAGAATATTTAAACTGAGCGTCAGCAAAGCCTATCACTGGAGGACTGCAATATCAGTAGAGAGAGCTTAAACATTTAATGTGTTCTGACTATGTCTCGTCTGTCTAAGCCATCTATCCATATAGATAAACTAGAAAAAATGGAGAGTAAGCATAAAAAGAATTTTTTTGAAACTTGATTTGTGATATATAAGGGACACTAGCTTCGATAATAAGGGGATGCATGGATATATCTGTCAGTGCTTTAAATATTGGTTATTATACGCATAACCGTGTTTGGCAAACAATATATTGTCCGGAGAATAATATAAATTTACAAGCAAATGTAATAATATTCAAAAAAATAAATTTAATACATATTATTGGTCTAAACTATTCTGAAACCAACATACAAAGATTCCCGTTATTATATTCACTTTTGTGGTACGTAGGTAGGCGTATTTATTATTTAAACACATGACATGGAATATCCCAAGCAAACGTGAAATCAAACACTTGGATTGTATTACGTGGTGAGATATATAAAGATAACTACTTGAAAAATTTGAAAATGTTGCATTGAAACTCAAAATTTATATCATCGACAAGATTGGGTTCTATTTGAGAGAGTAATTCCCAAAATGAACGTATAACTGAGTGTCGATGAAGCCTCATCCGTTTAGTATGGCTCTAAAACCTCAATTTCTATTGTTTTGCTGGGAATTATAAAAATGGTCTTCTGTCGGTCGTTCTCTATAGGATCATTAATCCAAACAGCTACTATATACTAGTAATTGTCCATTTTAAACGTCAGTTGCTAGGTCTTGTTACGCGGACACGTGCGTATAGGCTTGCTTTTCACCTTGTTAGGAATTGAATAGAATGTTCTATATTTCATAAAACAATATCCAGTCATAAATAAAATCATTTATACGGCTTTAAGATCCATTCATTAATTTCGCTATGACTTACTTTAAAAGGATTGTTCAAGTTTCTTATTTAATTCTTTTCTACTATTTGTCTAAGATTAGAAGTGGGAAACTGCCAATATACCATCCAACACTTTGTGATTGTGTTTAAAATGCTTTTTATTAGTAGTTACACGGTTTAAAAACTGGTTTGATTAAAAAAATGTTAATTAAAAAAACCTAAAATAATTAATTGTAGGATTTTTAAATTTTGCGTATTCATTGTGATATAAAAGCCCATTATATTTAAACACGCCGTGTATTTTGGCGGTTTAGGCTCTTAATCGAGGTTTTCGGAATCTGCTTTTAAATAAAGTTATTATTCACATTGGGCCTGCATTTATTATTTAGTTACTTAATTTATTGATTTTGATTATATCGTCATATACTATGGAAGGGCGATATCTCACAATTACGTTCGTATTAAAGAGACTGACGCCTTGACCCTACTGGAATATTTGTTACATGATCAAAATACTGGAATTTTCTATGGATGCATTTACAAATTATGATAAAGATTTTACAATTTTCATTTTCTGTAGTCAATGCATTATTTTTGCATCGGTCCATACACAAAGTTTCTACTGCTAACCATGAATATTGGTCAGATAATGGTTCAATAAGTTTTTGTCTATACGTTTTGGGATGCAACATAACCATTTCAAACTTATTTACAATTTCACAACTTGAAAAATGGCCCTTAATAAAAATGATATCTTGCCCAATTTCCTTTCCTTTACTATGGTATATATAGAATTCTTGTGAGAAATTATTAGTTCAGAGTAGGCTGATCTAGGATAAACATGTTTATAAAGGGTAGGAACTATAACGTATTACTTTATTATTGGACCGCCAAGAATCTTATTCTTGTTGTTTCGTATATATGTAATTTTCTTAACATAAATATTAAAAAACATGGTATTGTTTGAATAGTTACTATAAAATCACTGTTTTTTTTTTTACATTTACCTAAAAAATTTACTTGAAAAATCATTCAATCAGTTCAAATTTTGAAATTTAACAAACTTGTTTTAATATTTATTATGAAAAAGATTATTTATATTACCCTGGGCACTGTTAAAATGTATAAAGTTACTATTTTGTGTTTTCTTTATTTATTTTCTCAAAAAAAGTAACTTAATAAGATGTATTGAAATTTATAAAAACATTTAATCGTTCTGACTTCGTAAATTCCGTGTAATTCTGCGATTATGTACCCTCGTTTTTCAACGCTTAGTTTATATAAAATTTGCACCTTACTCAACTGAAAAATTGTTATAATAAACAATTCTATTATTATTTCTCATATAAATAACAAATTGGCATATTCGTTAGATGGAGAATAGTAACGAGTTGATAAGTTGTTCATGTTCACTCGTAGCAAACTTGTAAAAGCAAGTTGTATGGTTGGTTGCCGGTGTGTTAGAACCAAACTGTGTAAACGCGCAGACCTTTTTTTTTTTTTGGGGGGTGTCTCTCCGCTTTACCAGCCATTATCCTTATATTTCCCTATTATTTGTACTACTCCTTGTTTATAGTCCTTTTGTAATCACTTGGAAACTGGATAAAATTATTTGAATAACTAACCTAATTAACTTTATATTTTAAGATTTATTTTGTAAAAACAAATATAGAAAAATAAATATCTCTGGAGTTACCTTGCTACGCCCCTCGATTCGTTAGCAGGTGATGAGTAAACTTTTTTGACATGTCCTTACGAGCTACTTGCCATCTACTTTATTTTCATGAGTACAATACCATTTTTACACGTTCTTAAAAACCACTTTTAAAAATGTCTGTTAACGTGATTGTTTAGCATTTTTGTTTCTTTTGGGATACATTTTTATATATTTTAATTGTGAGAATCTGTATGCTTTTATTTATTGCTTTTTTTATCTATGATTACAAAAAATTAATATTGTCTGTAAGGTCAAATATTATTCGGTTTGGAACTACGTAGTATAATTCGTTTGTAATTTCTTGTTTTCTTTTTCTTGTTAGTGATGTTATTATGTAGCATTACTACATGTCTATTCCAGCTAATACACGGACGCTGTTCCACAACTTTCTTTCCCTTTGTAGAGTTTATATAAGTGAATTTAAAACGACAATTAACGTTTCTTTCTATAATTTTTAATCATTATCGGCATTTCAACGACACGGGTGGGTTGCGTATGAGTTTTTTAGTACACTTGTTTTGTTCAGTTATATGAGATTTGAACTTGCTAAGATTTACTTTGGACCCTATACAAAATACGGTATGTTTTATCAGTTTTTGACATAAACTTTTTCTGTGTCTCTGGCGGGTTCATACTTGTATGTTTATACATTTTACATATATTTGTATGCTTAAACTTAAGCCTTACGGCTTTTTTACAGCAAATAAGTTCAAAATCCTCAAAATGTTGTTTTTTACATTTACGATGGAAAATACCCACAACCTAATATGCTATCAAAGTAATGTAACGTCAATTATGAAGGCAATAGAAATTACATGATATCAAAGAAATAAAAAATTGTATTTATATAGGAGTTTCAACAAAGTAAAAGTTAAATCGTTAGTATCAGTTGATGAGTAAGAGTAGAAGAGAAGGGCACGTCAATATAGTATACCAAAAGAAAGTGGTTTTACTCCTGTGAGGTTGCTCAGGTGTTATATTTAATTAAAGTACGTTAATTAAAATTATATATATTAATATTACATGAGTAATAGTTTGTAACATAAATAACAATATGTGTCGATATTTGATTTGCAGATTTAACAAAGTTGCCTAACAATATACAATATAAATGCATTTGTATGCATTTATCTATGACAGTTACACGAATATTAATATACTATGTAATAATAAATTCAGGTAAATCGCAACTAATGGATTATATACGAAAATTGTGTATACTCACCGTTTAGTCGAATTCATTTTTAATATCATTTTAAACATAATCATCAAACTTAAGCAGTAGTACAAATATTTGTGTTTGATTGTAACATTGTTGAACGAACTCGGAGGATATAATTCTCAGTGTTTAATCAGGCTGCGGCCACTTACAGTTGAAGCTTTAATACATATTTATGGCTTTAATTCGTTTTGTGTTGCGTAAACCTTTCATAAGTCACAATTAGAGGGCTTGAGGTTGTTGCGAGTAACTAGGAAAACACTGATTATGTGTATAAGCCGCCCGTAAACTAGTATTTCTGAAGAGGAGTTTTAAGCTGTGCAGATGTTCGTGGAACACTAGTTAGGTTTTTATACTTTACATTACGCATTGTGTAAATACTTACTCTTATAATATTTGTCAAAAAAACTTTTATTAACATTGTACATGGAGTCTATTATATTCGGGATTTGAGGAAAGAAGTACGTACTTTTCCAATTTAGACACTGAATGCAAATTGCCATTTAGCATAAGAAACTAGGGGAGGAATTTTTTAAATTATTCATGACTTTCATGATAATAATATGTATTTCTTTTGTTTACTAACAATAATAGGCTATTAAGTTAGAAAAGTTCTACAGATGGACCGATCCTAGAGATTAATAACACTAAAAGTTAGTACCCTTCGTCCGAAATGATTAATTTAAGGAGTATTATAAGAAACCACGTTTGTAACAATAGATTTATTGATTATAAAAATGCAAATATTTGGTATTCGCAGAACCAACATTAATTTGCTAATTAAAGTCATCTGAATTTTAATATTAACATCTGCTAATAGGATGCCTTGACCTATTCATCGCGTATTAAAAGAAAGAACGAACATTTTTAAACATTTAAATTTATGCCTTTGCAAAAAACTATATCGTATATATCCAAATTTGTTACACAATATTGAAACTATTCACAGGCAGTAGGATTCATTACCACAGGATTGACAAAGCATATTGAAAAAAACATTTTTTTACATAATAACATTTTTAATATTTGTAAAAGATTGCGTACACACTTGATTATTTATTTATCATTGCGTTCAGTGAATCCAACTTTTATTCCAAAAGAGAAGAAACACATGAGTTTTAGTTCATTTGTACAATATACATATCATAAAATATATCTATTATCTGGCCAATGTACCTTATTTCTATATTCTGTAATACATAATACATGTAACCTATTAAACTGGCCAGTCAATGATAAAGATAATATATTTTAAAAATATTAATTGGAACCATAAAAAATAGTTAAGGGCTTGATTACTTGAACACGAAAGTCTGTTTTTACGACTGCGAAAATAATTTTTATTTAAAAAAAACACAAAATAATCACCAACATAAAAGTTTTGATTTCTGTTAAAATAACTTGTTGAATATCTTCTGCAACCTACAATTGTCAGTAGAGTCCGTCAATTATAGATATACAGTAATAATATAAATAATAATAATAGTTACTATATTATGCAGGAAATTTAGAATAAATCTGCAACATGAATTAAACAGTTTCAAATTCATTTCTGAAAGTGTAACGGTAACCACATAAATGTTGTATAAAGGCGTTTATTCCAAGACTATAAAATTTATTTTCAGGAAAGTATATGTGATCAGATTATCAGTATGTACAACGATTTAAATGACTGGGTTATCTAATTGTCAGCCCTTGTTCATAAAGTACGGTAGATTTAAAATCTGACAGATACTAGATCAATTGACCGCGGTGTTTAAAATGAGTGCGAACGCTGATAAAGTCACAAAAACACGCAATATCCAATAGTCATTTGTTCTGTCCTGGGGTCACACTCTTATCTACATTTTATCGCTCCTTTTGGCATTTTGTATGAGTTGTAAAACACCAAGTATATGTATTACCAGAATATCACACTTACGTGTCATGTTTTCATAGCATATAAGCCTACAGTATACGAGGCCTCGTATGCACACACAGGCCTCGTATAATGTATTATGTATTATCACAAATTAAGTATAGTTTCACTAAAAATGAACACCTTATCTTAAATAAGTAATAAGGTATAACAAATTACTTACACAAAAGAAAGCAGACAATTTAAATTTCGAACATTTTACCTTCAAATCCATACAATAATATACTATAAATATATTTTAATTAAATAATCACTATTAAAAAGTGAGTATATTCAGAAAATGATGTCTATTTCTGTATTAATAAAGATGTGGAATGTACGAGAACATGTAAACCAATATAAAACAACAAGAATATAAAAAAATGATAAATTTAAATACAAAGTATTTTTAATTCATAGAAAAGTAAACTTTGAAAAGTTCTACACCCAAAGTCACAGATTGTAATCTGGAATGAAACAATGTAACAGTTGAATTGATTAGTACGGATGAATGAGCAGAAGCAAGAGGAGGGGATGTATAAAAGTTTTGTTTTTATTTTGTTCAACACTATTCTTGCTCCTCAGAAAGATGACTAGTATTTCATTCAATTGATTTATTTTGATAAAAAATGTAAATATTATAAGACATTATGGAATTATCTAATTTCCTACTAAAACAAATACAAATTATATTAAAAAATTTTGGATTTTATTTGAAAATAGACAATTTTTTAGATTCTCTCCTCTTTGTGTTGTTGGATGTGTAAAATTACAAAAAACAGGAAAACGTCCGTGGGAAAATTATTGAAAACGTATTATGAACTTAAACTGTGATAAATCCTAGCATTAGTATAAAATGCTATTATATTTTCGTAGAGTATTATACGAGTATACTATGAAATTGCAATAGCGGAAAATTTACGTGAAAAGGCCATTAATATAAAGATTTGAAAAGCATATAATAGCAATAGAATACTGGTATAATTTAATAGTATAACTGAATAGAATATATGTTTTTACAATGATGAAAGAAACAATAATAAAAATAAATAAAAAGATTTAGGTTGTAAAAAGGGAACATTCATGAAACTGCCGTATAAGTAACCTGATACCAGTTCAAAATTAATAATTTTTTATATAAAATTTCTACTAGATTTTAATTTGTTTCAACAATTATTAATAGCCAGTGATTTTGTAAGTAGTTGTCATTAACACCGAGATTACCATCTTAAGACCTATATTGATGTAAAAGAGATAAGCATTTCCAAAACTATTGTGAACTAATATGTCACTTTTGCTGTCCAGACATAAGGATTCGTGCCAACACTTGCATATGAGCCCGATATAGCCAAGTCATCGCTTTCGTCAGGGGCGTTGTGTGATATCAGACAGTCATATTTGAAATTACGACTATGACCCTCTTTGAATTACCACAAACTTCCCGATTGAACGCGGTGGAAAACAAAAGGATTTTCCTTTTAGTTGTGAGTAAAGCCTCAAATTGAGTTTAAGAATTTAATTATAATCCTCAGGGCTTGTTATTATAAATAAATATACATGATATAAAATATAAATGATATATAAATGAAATATCTATATTTATATAAAGTATTGTAAGGTTTTGTAGGGTTGGTTTAGTTTAAGATTAAGGTTGTGACATATTTTGAGCAAGGGTTGCTGTGAGAGGATTTAATAATAGGTTAGATTGGCAGTTACAAATACCCTCAAATGAACCAACACATTTATGTGTGTGACAACATTTCATTTAAATTGATTAATTGATTTGCGTCAATCGACATATTAAGCACAAAACTTAATGTCTTAATACTTTGAAGACATATTTAATTATTAAATTATTCATTACAATTTATTTTGAATTTAATTCATTATAACATTTACTAGTAATTTTGTAGTGTTGCAATAATAATGAGTTCATGGACTAACATGAGAAACTTTCTTTAAAATAGCTAAACATTTACATGAATTTATATTTCGAAATTGTGAACATTTAAATAGATATGGAATTGAAAATGATTAATGAACCCTAAAACTATACTAAGTTCTTAAAATTACTTACATTTTATTTCAACATCACACTTATTACGCCCTAGAGATATTTTTCCGCACACGAACACAAACACTCCCGAACTTCACTTTTCGAATTCCCGGCCTCGCCTTCCACCTCTCCTCCTTGTTCTTCAGTTTTGATGTTTCTTCTCCCGCCAAGCTCATTGACCACGCCTCTGCCAAATCTCTCTCCATCATAATTGGTGAGTAAACAATTTTTCCATATCAGCATGGCTGTCCCTTACATTGTCGCACGGTTTTTACAAATAAGCATTTCCTGTTTGTTCACCATCGGCGTCTGGGCGGATGTGCGTATCCTACTTACATCCGGAGGATGTTTGTCTCGAATTGCAATACGAGACTTCCTTTCCCAGCAACTATCTGTACATCTATTCTATGAATTTTATTTTACTAATAATACATATGCCTTACATTCCCCTTGGCTTAATGACGATTCTACCTACGAATCGTACTTATAGTCTAATTAAGGTTATCCATTGGGTAGTCACGTTCATGTACTTTAGGCTTCAGAAATTTTTATTTTGATGTTATTAATGTGGATGAAGTAGAGGGCTATAAAAAGAAGTAGTGTTATTATAGAGAAGTCCAGGCTAATAAAATGTACAAAATGAGTTCCGTGTTGTTTACTAATGTTTTTGTCGTCCGTGTTTTCAGCTGGAAGTGGTGTTGTCTTTGTAGATTGTGAACAAAGCAGGTGTGAATGCGCAGGTAGCTCGGAGAGTAGGTAGTGGTGTTGTGTTGAGAATGCTGTGTAGACATCTTCCTTGTTGTCTGCCAAGTCATGTAATTTGGTGTTCTGTCGCAATGTCAGAACACAATTCGAAGAAATCTCCGACGAACGTGAGCAATCTTCTGTTTCTATCTGGTTGTTGTCTTTGGGATATGAATGGGAGGTTTTCTGCTACCATTTTGTTGATGTATGAGGGTTTGTAATGTGGAAAGGTTGTTCTGTATCTTGCAATAGGTTTGGGAGTTGTTGAGGGTTTTTAGGGCAGAGTGTTTAGAGAGGGTTCGTTTTTGGGTAAATTTTGTTGTTATGTTGAAAGGAATTTTGGTATATGATAGGGATGGAACTGATATAAGGTAGTGTCTGAGGCATTGGAGTAAAGTACGCTCCTGTGAAGATTTGTACTAGAGGCTTATTGGGTTCTTCTGTGTTGTGGGTTGATGTGCTGGCAAATGTGGTCGAAAAGAGGCATGGCAAGTGCTGTTTAGTAGGTAGTAGGAAGTGCTGTGAAGACTCGATTTGTCTCGTGGGTGGTCGGGACGGTTATAGTGCTGTAGACTGGTGTCTTGTAGATTGGTGTCTTGTAGACTGGTTTCTCAGGTTGTGGTTGGTTTTTCTGGTGTCATAATTCTAAAAACTTAATATCTACAGGTTACATATACATTTCAGTTTAATATTTTGTAATTAATTCACATTTATGTCTAAGGTTTTTATTTACAGAAATCTTTTAATGAACCTCTCGATGGTGTGTCGTAATTTCCCTAGCTCTATGTAATAATGTTTTTACTAAGCATTCTTAATCTCTAGTGTTCTTAAATAAGGTTCGAAATTATGTTATTTTATCATATTACAAAACGATACTACGCACCTTTGTTTCTGAGGAATATGTAATATCCCTTCTTTTGTGCTTATTGTCCATAGTCATTATTATGATCATAAATATATGTTGCCCAATCAAGGCTGTATAGTTTTGTTAATGAGCAATATTGCTGTGCTAATACATACTATGTTAAATATATGTTACTTTCCTTCAATGTTAGATTAGCTATGTAATAATTAAAAACATGTTATATAAGTCATTTACATGTCATATATTGAAGTATTTGTTTATCCTAGGATTATATAATATAGAACATGTATGTCTCTTTCTTTGAGATGCATCTCAGGAAAATTGAGTCCTTGTAGGGTATATTATGTTAACACTGCTATCTACTAACTTAAATAAATATGATATATGTAGTACACTTTATCATATTTTATATTCTTTATTACTATGCTATGTATACACGTATCCCTCAGGTAAGTATAAATATGTACGTTGTGTCAAGTTAGAGTACGCTTTGTTATTGCAGTAAACGAGTACGTGGGAAACATTACTTGCATACTAAGCTGTCTGAACCACCAGGGCCCTTGGCGACCCAGGACCGCTGGTACAAGGCAATGCCCCCTAGTCATAGTCACAACATAGTCGGTGTAGTATAGCGTGGGAAGTTAGTTGAGTTAGCAGAAAACTTATCTGCCTGGGGAGACATACCAGAGTCCACGGTCAAGTCTTACTAGCCAGTCTAAGTACGGTTACCGTGGGTTACAGGCTCTGCTCGTGTCGTGTCGTGTGTGCTGTGTTAGTGTCCTGTGTATTGGGATTATCTATACCAATATCTTTGGTACGTGTAACCTATCACTTAATCACTAAATTACAGTTAAACCTCACATTTAAAATACAAAGTTAGGCGTTTTAATTTTCTAAAACTTTTATGTCTTTATTCTCTATCGTTTTCCGACACAACATCGAGATTTTAAATATACATTTTTATTTCTTTTAGACTTACTTCAAGTGACTCTCAAGGTTATATAACGTTATAATGAATCATTCAAACCGTAATCAAGTTAACCGTGTCTCTCTCAACTCCTGGAGTTATAATACCTATTCTTTAAAGCGATTCTTGCGTGACTATGTGGTAGCTTTTTTAACCTCATATATTATGAAAGTATTGCGAAGATACTTTTCACTCTCTTCACTCTCTTCAAATTTTTCTACAAGGCAGTGAGTGCATAGTGATGTTCATGAGAAATATTGCATATATTATTCTTGAATATTTTATTATTGCTCAAGTCCCTTCATATTTGTTTTTATATTCTCTTATAGAATAATTTCATTCTAGCAACATGTATTGGTTGTTCTGTTAACCTTCCCCTGTGGTAAATTTCTACTGCATATGTCCACTTCGTTAATTTTTTTCTTGACAACAAAAGGGACCTCTAAATGGTGTTTGAAATTTACTATATTTTTTTTGTGTGGTCTTTCGGGAAATGGACCAAGACTTCATCGCCGGGGTTTAAATCCAAATGAGTTTTGTCACGGTCAAAGTATTTCTTTTGCGCTTCCTGGGCTTTTTTCATGATTTTCGGCATATCTTTGCGTATTTGCTCTAAAATTTCTATATTTTCCAACACCATTTTTTTCGGGATTAAATTACCTGTAAATATATACAATCAGACGGTAAGTTAGCTTCGTAACCAAACATGAGGTAGTGCGGTGTGTAGCCTGTTGAAATGTTTACAGACGTGTTGTAGGCAAAGGTAACTATTTTGTACGTATTTTGACCAAGTTTGGGGTTTTTCCACAACGTAATGAGATATTGCCTTGATTAGCGTGGTGGTTGTATTTTTCAACCGCACCTTGTACTTGTGACATGTAAGCAGCGCCTGGCCTTTTGTTCAATCCCGAGTGCATTTAGTAACTGTGAAATTACAGAATTCATAAAGTGTGTTCCTCTGTCATGATTAATAATTCTGGGAAATCCAAATGTGCAGAATAGATTTAATAATTTTTGCGCTACTGTGTTCGCATCTGCATTTCTACAAGGGGTTGCAAATGCCATTCTAGTGCAGGCATCGGTCGCAACTAGGATATATTTGTAACCATTACTTTGTGTAATATTACCTACAAAGTCTATTGTTATTCTGTCAAAGGGTTTTATGGAGGGTGGAATAGGTTGTAGTAGGCCGTAATTTTTTGTTCGTTTTTGGCCTACGTAGTTGACATTCTTCACAAGTTTTTGTATATTGGAGGATATCACGGTACATATTCGGCCAGTGATATCGTAATTTTATTTTTGAAGCTGTTTTGTAATGTGATAAATGTTCCACCCGTGTAGGGGTTGTCATGGAATATTTTTAATATTTCTTGTGTTTGTTTTTGGGGTATAGCCAATAAGTTTCTAGTTTCTTGTCCGTTTGAAAGTTTTGAAATATAACAATCCATCTATTTCTTCGTAATGTCTTGAAGCCCGTCTGATTTTTTTATTTACCGCCCTCAGGTGAGGTCATCGCAAGGCGTATTTTGTTTTCAAATAACTGTCTTGAGCTTGTAGTAGGGGTAGATTTGTCTGTATTAAAGTATTGACAGTTAAACACACGTCCGTAAATTCTTCATCCAAAGGTTTGTTCTAAAGGATTTCTGCTTAAGGCGTCTGCTAACACGTTTGTAGCACCACGTTTATGTTTTTACTACAATGTTCGTAGTCTGTTAATGACAGTGCTAATCTGTTTAATCTAGTGGGAAGTGTGCTTAAAATTTGTATAAAACTGTAATGCGGCACAGTCCGTATAAACTGTTGTTTGTCTACCAAGCGTGAATTCTCTGAAGTAGTTCACAGCATAGGTTAGCGCTAGCATTTCACGTTCAGCATTGCTGTAACGCATTTGGGTATTTGAATATTTTTTGACATGTAATAAATTGGGTACATTCTATTATTTTCTTCATCTAACTGTACTAACGCTGCTCCGCATCCAATCGAACTGCTATCTACATAAATGTGTGCTTCCCTGTTTGTCCTTCCAATGTGATAGTAATGGTGGGTTTGTCAAAATTTGTTTGATTTTTATAAAAGCCTGTTCACATAGATCCGTCCATTTAAATGCCATGTTTTTATTTGAATCTTTTATTATCTCAGTAAGGGGTTGTGCTATTTTTGGCATAATTTTGGATGAAATCTGCGGAAGAATCCTGAGCATCCTAAAAATTGTCTCACTTGCCTTACACAAGTTGGTCCTTTTAAATTCGGTGATAGCTTCTACTGACTGTTTTTTGGGGTAAAATGCCTTCCCCTGATACCTCGTGTCCTAAAATGTTTACACTTTTGTAGAGAAATTTACACTTTTTTGTATTTAGTTTCAAATTAGCTTTTTCTAGTTCCTCTAATATAGTTTCTAGATTATGTAAGTCATTTTCAAATGAGTCACCATAACAAATTAGGTCATCTACGTAACAGATGACTTTATTATAAAGGTGACGGTTTAATATCGCATTCAAGGCTTTACTAAATAATGTGGTTGAAGTTGAAAGTCCCATCGGCAGTCGGCAAAAACTGTAGAAGTCTATCAGGTGTTTTTATGGCTAGGATGTGCCTATCTTCTTTCCTAACCTCCATGGAATAAAATGCATTTTTAAGGTCTAATTTTTGTAAATGTGTGCGCTTTGTTCAAAGAGCTTAAAACCAGGTTTTACTGAAGGAATGGGGTGGGCATCTCTTTTCAACTGTGCATTAACCTTCCTGAGATCAGCTACCATTCTGTCGCTTCCATCTTTATTTTTCACTAAAAATACTGGGCTTGCATATTCTGTGTAATCCTGACATTCCTCTAATATTTTTGCTTGTACTAAATCGTCCAATAATTTGTTTAATTTTTCCCTTTCTGTTTTACTCTGCCTATACGGTGGTGAGTTTACAGGTTTCGTATTTGGTTTTAATTCGAGTTTAACAGGAGGTATGTTTGCAGGAGTTAAATCGATTACCTTTGTTGTAAATATGTGTCTGTATTTTTGTAAAACGTCAAGGACTTGTTTGTGTTCTTGGAGGGTTAAATGTGGTGAGATATCAAATACTATGCCGTCCTTATCTGTCAATATTGTTTTTCCTGTGTCAGTTGTAGTGGTATGGTGTTTCCAGGGTAGGCTGTGCTTCAAGAGTTGGGTAATGTATATGTCCTATCGTAGTATGTGCGGGTATCCTTTTTGGGAAATTTGATGCGTTATAAATATTTACAATTGTATCTGTACCATCTTCCCCTTCTGTAAGATATGCATGACATTTCTTTTTTATTCTTAGATTCCTATCTGTTTCGATGGCTGTTCGAGACTCGATACCTTTTAAGGAGCTAATCCTAATATGCTGATGTGGTGCTATAATTATGTCTTGTGGGGCTGTTACATCTGTTATTTGCTGTACTTCTAATTCCTGTGTGTTTTTTAAAATTCTTGATGTCTAACTGCCACTGTTTCATTCATAGGTATTATATGTTCAATCTGATATTTGGTAATTTTTTATTGTTTTATTTTTATAGTTTAACTCCACGCAGTTCTGAAATAGGAAATATGTTTCCTACCAATATTGGGCTGTTTAGATCAGGTGTCACATAAAACGTGTCTTCAAGTATTACTTTGCCAATTTTTATGGCGATTTTTGTCGAACCCAAAACTGTTAATGGTATACCGTTAGCCGATATCAACGAGGGTATGTTGCTAGTATTTAATTTTTGTTGCACAAAACTAGGTCTGCTCTAATAATGTTTATGTTACATCCTGTATCTATAATGCAGGGTACTGGATGTCGAGGGTTTGTGGTCAAGGCTACGTCTATTGTTAGGACAGGTATCTTCTTCGTGGTTTTATTTTCGCAATTAAATATAAGTTCATAAATATCCTCTAATAATAATGTTTTATTTTTCCTCGGTCTGTGTATCCTGTCTTGCGTTATTTCATGCATGTTAGTACAATCTATCATATTCTGTTTCTTCTGTTGCTCTATGTGATTTAAAATCTGTATAGTGTCTATGTCAATGGTTTCTTCCAATCCAGTATGTGTGTTTTACCTCCCCCATACTACAATCTGGGTCCTGTTTTACGTGCGCTACCCCCTTTAATACGCTAGGTGTTGTCTGTCGTGTGAAATTTTTCTGAGACTGCAAGGTTTTTTGTAAAGCTGGGTTTATTTATATTTGTTGTCTCCGAGGGGTTTGGTTCGCTTAGGGTTGGGGTTGGATTGAACACAGATTGAAGTTTTATGGTGTGTATAGGCTTTTGCATAATAGGTTGTTCAATTTCTTCCATCTTCTTTAAGGGTGGGAATTCTTGATTATAATCTATGGCTTTAAATATCACTTCTGAACTGGTCTTTCCAGGGGTTGATAGTGGTATTACTTTGGGGTTAGTTGGAGTAAATGTCATAGACTTTATACATTTGTAAGTTTGTCGATTCCTTTGGTTAAAATCTATAGTGTTATTTGTTTTCGCTTTTAGTAAGGGGGAAGTTCGGTAAGGGTTTAGTATAACCTCCCCCTATTTCCCGTTTTTTTGTTGATTCTGTTTATAATAATTAGACTTGTAACATGATTCGATATTGTGGTTTGTTCGCTTGCAGTACCTGCAGAACAGCTCTTGTGTATTGTTGGTTTTAGGTGCTAAGCGGTTACTTTGGGGTTGAGAAGTTAATGAACGTTGCTTGAAACCAACATTGTTCAGTATTATGGTTGTCTTTACGGCAAATAGTGCAATACCTATTTTGTCTAGCAGGTTGTATTTGGGAATGGTTTTGTCTTCTCCTATCACTGAAAGTAACGTGTTTAATCATAGGTGGCTTTTGGGTTTGTTTGGGGTCCATATGTCTATTCTGGTGAGGACTAGGTGTTCTATCATATCTTGGCTTATATTTTGAGTTTTCATACGAGGATGGAGACCTTTCGTACCTGTGGTTATGATTTGAAATTTGGTTTGTAGTTAGGGTAGCTACTAAATTGGTTAGGGTGTTAACTTCTGTTTGTAGTTTATGGATGATGTTTTGTTCATATAAGGGTGTACTATAGGGTCTGTTTGCTGCAAACCCTATTGTACCTTTCTTTGTTTTTCATTTGTGTTAGAACTAGCTGTTCTGTAATTTTTAAATTAGTCTCTAGATCACTTAAGGTGTCGTTTTTTCAGTCCTATAACTCGTTCACACAGATTTCTGGTTTTAGTCCCTGTATGATAAAATGTATAATTTGCTTGTCCTGTATTGTAGGGTCATATCTTCGGCATGTTGTTAATATATCTAAAAAATAGTTTAGTGTTGGCTCGTTCTCTCCCTGTATTTTGTGTTCTAAAATCATTTGTAGACTCTGGGTTTGTGCTAATGGAGTGAAAGCCTCTATGAAAACTTTTAGCAAGTTGATCCCATTGTATGGCTTCCCCTCGTTGTTTTTGCCTGTAGTGTTTTGAACCAAGTTAGTGCTGTGCCTGATAAATGCGCTGGGAATAAATTAACTTTAGTGTTGTCTGTCCATCTGTTTTGAAGTTGCTGCCACTAGGAATTTGTCTAAAAAATTCTTGTGGATTTTCGCTCTGGAGACCTGTGTAAGTCCCAGCAGATATTAACGGTATGTTTTCCCCCATGGTTACTGTGTTCGTTCTGTCAGGTAGTGTGAGTGGCTCGTAATGTTGTGCTAAGGTTGGGGTGCTTGTGTCTTGATGTCCGCCTCAGGGTTATGTACTATGTCGTATAAATTTGTTCTCTGCACTAGAAAATCCTCGATTGTAGCTAGATCCTTATAGTTTTCCCTGTCCTCTTCACTTGAGTGAGTTTTTTCGTGTAGTTAAATTATTAAATATGGTTTTAAATATTAGGGTGACTTGCGCTTATACGTGTTAAGTTCTTAAGTGCCGCTAGGATAGGTCTGAGGTCTGCTACAGTGTCTGTGTCTCTAGATAGTATTCCATTTTCATTTAATATTTTTATTATGTCACTTTTGGAAGTCCTATATGTGTCTAATGGTATTAAATCTTCATGTAGTATGGTTTCCATTTAATTATACATGTCCATTGACGTACCTCGTTAGTTTACTTGGCGTTACTCTAATTACGGCTTTGAAAATATTTTTGAGTTATTGGAAATTTAATTTATCTTTTAGGTAAATGAGTGGTTTGTCACTGAAGTAGGCTATTTTAGTTAAATACTTTCTTATAAATATTATTTAGTTCTAATTTATACCTAGCCTATGAAACTATGTGCTCGCCCATGTGAGGAATTTGAATGCCAATCGAGTTTTAGCGCCTCCACCATGTAAGGTTCGATATGTTAATTTTTACAAGACACCAATCTACAAGACACCAGTCTACAGCACTCTAACCGATCCCGACCACCCACAAGACAAATGAAGTCTTCACAGCACTTCCTTCTACTACTCACAGCACTTGCCATGCCCCTCTCGACCACCTCTGCCAGCACATCAAACCCACAACACAGAAGAACCCAATAAGCCTCTAGTACAAATCTTCACAGAAGCGTACTTTACTCCAATGCCTCAGACACTACCTTATATCAGTTCCATCCCTATTACATAAAAAATTCCTTTCAAAAACACACAGCAAAATTTACCTAAAAACGAACCCTCTTTAAATTTCTGCCCTAAAAACCTCAACAACTCACAAACCTATTGCAAGATACAGAACAACTTTTCCACATTACAAACCCTCATACATCAACAAATGGTAGCAGAACACCTCCCATTCATCCAAAGACAGCAACCAGATAGAAACAGAAGATCGCTCACGTTCGTCGGAGATTTCTTCGAATGGTGTTGTGACATTGCGACATAACACCAAATACATGACTTGGCAGACAACAAGGAAGATGTCTACACAGCATTCTCAACACAACAACACTACCTACTCTCCGAGCTACCTGCGCATTCACCTGCTTTGTTCACAATCTACAAAGACAACACCACTTCCAGCTAAAACACGACGACAAAAACATAGTAAAAACATGGAACTCATTTTGTACATTTTATTAGCCTGGACTTCTATAATAACACTACTTCTTTTTATAGCCCTCTACTTCATCCACATTAATAACATCAAAATAAAAATTTCTGAAGCCTACAGTACATGAACGTGACTACCCAATGGATAACCCAAATTAAACAATAAGTACGATTCGTAGGTAGAATCGTCATTAAGCCAGGGGAATGTAAGACATACGTAATTATTAGTAATATAAAATTCATAGAATCAATGTACAGATAGTTGCTGGAAAGGAAGTCTTGTATTACAATTCGATACAAACATCCTCCGGATGTAACTAGATACGCACATCCACCCAGACGCCGATGGTGAACAAACAGGAAATGCTTATTTGTAAAAACCGTGCGACAATGTAAGGGACAACCATGCTGATATGGAAAATTGTTACTCACCAATTATGATGGAGAGATTTGGCAGAGGCGTGGTCAATGAGCTGGCGGGAGAAGAACATCAAAACTGAAGAACAAGGAGGAGAGGTGGAAGTCGAGGCCGGGAATTCTAAAAGTGAAGTTCGGGAGTGTTGTGGTTCGTGTGCGGAAAAATATCTCTAGGCGTAATAAGTGTGATGTGAAATAAAATGTAAGTAATTTTAAGAACTTAGTATATTTTAGGGTTCATTAATCATTTTCAATTCCATATCTATTTAAATGTTCACAATTTCGAAAATGTAAATTTATGTAAATGTTTAGCTATTTTAAAGAAAGTTTCTCATATTAGTCCATGAACTCATTATTATTGCAACACTACAAAATTACTAGTACCCGGCGCCTCCACCATGTAAGGTTTTGTAGTTTGGTTTAGTTTAAGATTAAGGTAGTGACATATTTTGAGCAAGGGTTGCTGTGAGAGGATTTAATAATAGGTGAGATTGGCAGTACAAATACCCTCAAATGAACCAACACATTTATTTGTGACAACATTTCATTAAATTGATTAATTGATTGCGTCAATCGACATATTAAACACAAACATTAATACCTTAATACTTTGAAAACATGTTTGATACTAAATTATTCATTACAATTTATTTTAAATTTAATTCATTATAACATTTACTAGTAATTTTGCAGTGTTGCAATAAATAATGAGTTCATGGACTAATATGAGAAACTTTCCTTAAAATAGCTAAACATTTACATAAATTTACATTTTCGAAATTGTGAACATTTAAATAGATATGGAATTGAAAATGAATAATGAACCCTAAAATATACTAAGTTCTTAAAATTACTTACATTTTATTTCACATCACACTTATTACGCCTAGAGATATTTTTCCGCACACGAACCACAACACTCCCGAACTTCACTTTTAGAATTCCCGGCCTCGACTTCCACCTCTCCTCCTTGTTCTTCAGTTTTGATGTTCTTCTCCCGCCAGCTCATTGACCACGCCTCTGCCAAATCTCTCCATCATAATTGGTGAGTAACAATTTTCCATATCAGCATGGCTGTCCCTTACATTGTCGCACGGTTTTTACAAATAAGCATTTCCTGTTTGTTCACCATCGGCGTCTGGGTGGATGTGCGTATCTAGTTACATCCGGAGGATGTTTGTATCGAATTGTAATACAAGACTTCCTTTCCAGCAACTATCTGTACATTGATTCTATGAATTTTATATTACTAATAATTACGTATGCCTTACAGTATTTATAGTTATATGAAATATAAATTGTAAAATATCAGCTAGTACATTTATTTTTATTATATTTTATTTATAGAATTATAACGAATAATAAATATTATAGGCTAGTATTCATTATTATCATCGTTTAATACAAAATGAAACTAGTAATAAATACAAATTCTTTATAATCTGAATAAATTTTGCTAAGATTCTGTTATTTGATTAAACCTTTTCCTATTGATAGCACTATTTTTTTTGTTCGCCTCCCCGTTCGTAGTATAACACATTCCCAGTATTAAAAATAGTCACTTCTTTCTCTTTACCTTAATTCATACGCTTCCAGTCGCTTATTACTATTCATATTAGCTGTACTGACTGTATAGTACGTGACATAATATAAATAATTAGTTATTTATTGCGTAAAATTAATTATTAATATACCACATTGGATGAGGAATAAAAATGGTGATATAAAAGCAGAGTTATAAAAGTTCTTGAAACAATGGACGTGAGCGTGTGAACTTCTTAGCGCTAAATTAAGTTCTTATCGAGTATCAAGCAGAACAAAGGACTCACAGCACACGCTGAGGTAAAGTTTAAAATATAATTCTTGAGGAACAACTTTGAGACGTACGAATGCATTTAACCTAACATCATTGTTCGCTTCTTCGATATGAGTTGTAATATTATAATTATATAATATTACAACTCATATCGAGTTGTAATATAATAATGTAATATAATATTACATTAGTAACTAAGAATGAAACATGAATCTGCATAAGCCTTAGCACAATAATATTAGTTCAATCACACCCATATTTATTACACATTGTTAAATCACTGTATTGTAATATGGATTGTAACAGCCATGTTAATATTAATGCTAAATTTAATCCTTATTAACCATTGTTTTTTAAATAAAAATAACGAATTTTGAAATGATGCTTGATGTGTAAATTATTATTATTAGTATATAATTACTATGAGGTAGCTATTCAATACAATTAAAATTGCTTATACCTTCCGTCATCCAAAACTAATCTATCATGTGGAGCCAAATCTGAACCTTAATACTAATGTGACTAATTTAAGAAATGTTGAAATCGCTCTTCAGACAAGTAATGAAAAGAACTAGACTGTTTAAACGGAAGAGAATTCTATTTTACTCATTTAAATTTAATTTTAATTCTATGATTACAAAGATAGAAAACTTTTTGTTGTATTTTATATTCTTTTTAATTTTACATTCTAGAATTTTAAAAAACCACTTCAGTATTACTTTGCATAAAATATGCTTAAAAAGAATAAGGGCATCAGCCAAAATTACTAGTATTTAAATAATGTTGTTTAATAAAAAATAACTTTATAAACTATAAACATCTCTAAAAAATTTTTGATTTTAGAGGCTGTTTTGAACTTTCAAATTTAAACATTTTCAAAGTATAATTAATGAAACACTTAGGCCCTAAAATGTGAAGCGATTTACTTCAAAATAAAAAAAAAACCTCTACATTTTTACCGACTTTATAGAAAAAGTTAAAAAACAATTTTAGAAGGTTTTAGAATATAGTAACAAACATAAATATGTTATTGCTTGTTATAAATCTTCGTGAAACTATACTGTTGTTATGGTTGTAAATAGTTTCCAGTAGTTAGAATAAAAAAATACAAACTACTTATACTTTATGTTCAGAAAATATATGATAAGATTGCCAGTACGTATAACGCATTAAATGAGTGATCTAACTAACTTTTAACCCTTGCTGATAAACTGTGCTTGTAAATCTGACAGACAACAGATGAATGATCGCGGCATTTCAAATGAGCGCAAACCCTGATAACGTCGTCACAACACCCAAAATCTAATACTCTATTCTGTATATACTTGTTCTGTCCTCGGGTCACACTCTTATCTACATAATTTGGAAATTCTGCAGCAACTACCCTGTTGCTATTTACTATTAGCTTTGCAACACCGACCTTATTTACTACGGAAATTCCATACCATTCAAATATGTAATTATTACATAATGTATTTTTTTAATGAAATGACACGTTTAGCTTTGATTAGCTGGAATTCAGGTTTAAAATTTAAAAATTAATTATTATATATTAAAAATTTTGAAATTTTATATTACAAAACAAGTTATATCTATATATGTTACTATTAAATTTTATTAATAGAAACAGATGGATTAAGTAATATTATTAAAAAATACTATTGTACTTACATTATATAAATAAAAAATAATCATTTAAACTTTAAATTCGTCTTTTTATGCGCGTTTAATGGCGATTTTTGAAAGCACAGGAATCTGTAAATGTAAGCTTGCACAACACAGCTATTTACCATGCCATACAATATTATATTCAATCATTATAAAAAAGTGTACTTGTCAATTTTATTTGTTGTAGGTTGTAAGTTTAAAAAATTAACAATCAATATAATTACTAAAAATTGACGTTACAAAAAATTTATAGAAGTATGTTGTAATACTCATTTTTGTAAAGTGTTCACTTATACGAAAATATGGCTGTATCTATTAAAAGTATGAATGTAGATATCACTAATACAGATATTTTATAAGGAAATAAAAGCAATAAAAATGTGCTTGTATAAATATTGGTGTAATTTCTTTAAATAAACAACTCTACGGATAAACCCTATATTGCAACTGGTTAATATAGCGGTAGTGTATAAATTACTATCACTTATATTAGCACCTTAAGGAGTATCTCGGCATAAAAAAGAAAGGATTGACATTGAATGTTGTAAACAATGATGTTATGGAGATGTTGCAATTATATGACCTTTTTTATCTAGCAGGATAGAAGAATTGTATCTAACTTTATTCTGGACACAGCTTACGAGTCTGACAGTCAAACCATCTAGTATCTCAGAGAGTTTTGGGATATCAGGCAGTCCATATTTAGCATTTCAAATACAACCCTCTTGGGAACCACAAGCTTCCAGTTAAAAAAGACGGAAACATTGGAATTTAAATTTGTATGATTAATGAAGTCTTTAAATTTGGTTTATGGGTTCCCTATAATCCTAAAGACTTCTCTATAGAATAAATAAATAAAAATATAATACATATATATATATATATATATATATATATATATATATATATATATATAAAACGAGTATATTAATATCGTAATTTCCCTAATTTTAAGCAATAATAAGTATTATATGATACAAATAATCATTATTATTACTATTTCCGTTTTCCCCCAAATAAACATAACAATCATGAAAAAAACTATCACTCAAAATTTAAGTATTTTATGCATATGTAGAAAACTACAGCAAGAAAAATCGTGGTGCATGCTGGAAAAACAGTTTATTTTCATATTTTGTTTCCATTTGTTTTTGTTCAGTTCACTCCCCACTTGTGTAAACACTCTTACTATTATTAACCACTAGCCCTTTTTTGTGCCATAACGTCGTTCGTATAAAACTATTTGAGCCGATAGTCACTAGAATTTATAAGCACTACGTCATTTATATATAATTCATCATATATTGAATAACTTAACCCATTAGTTCACCTTCCCGCAACACTTATAAAACTCATTCAATCTTTAATCAGTATTCCTTGTACACCGTCCCTTCGTCTGTACAACACAGTTCCACATGAAAAGAATACTAAAAGTGTAGTATTGATAGGCACTAGTCATTTTATAGTCCTCTTTGTTCACCATATAAATATTAATATATTGTATATGATAATAAAAAAATGCGATATAAAAGTAGCGTCCAATAAATATTTTTTGAACCAATAAACTTATTTCAGTTTCTCACAGACTCCTAAGTGACCGTTTTCAATAATATAAACGTATAAATATATTGTTGTAAATTCATTTGAATTCTGTATTTTTGCCGTGAAAGTTCGTTGCAGAAATTCGGGCTCAGCAGGTATTGTAAATACTGTTTTGTTAAAACAAAATAATCTTAGAAACATGAGCTGTCTCACATGCAAAATGACTATTATTAGGCACACTGGACGGACGTGAGTTCTAGACCCATCAAGCAGTGATTATGGGTAAATATGCCGATATAATATCATAATAAAACTATTATTTTGTGAAATTTGCAGTACATTGTTTATAAATGCAGCAGAAACACTAAATGCAATAAAATGTTTTACGGAAGTCAAAGTTATGACTATTGTTCAAACTATAAATCACTTATATTACACATACATTTTTATATAATTTGTATTAAAATTTTTAAAAGAATACCATATCGTAGTATAGTTAATTTATATGGTATAGCAAGATACATTATTGTTAAATTTTTAAGAGGTGAAATGAGTGAATTAAATTCATTGAATTCCCAGTAAAATTTAGATGAAAAGGTTAACCTTAGTTTTATTTGTTACATAATTTTTTTCTCCTTTCATTTAAGTCTAATACCTTTAAACACTTTAAATGTATCATAGTTGTAATAATTTAGATATTGTAGTAAATTCTTATGGTAAACAATAGCATGTCTTCAAATAAAACAGCAACAATAATTGAATTACATGTTTTTAGAATTATTATAATAAATGTATTAAACAAATCATAACACTTTTACAAGGTAGAGTGATCTTAGTGACCTGAAATAGCTTTATTGTTGCACTTTAATTATGACACTCTTAAAAGGCGTAAATCTGTCATAAGAAGTGACCCAGTAAAAGATCCTAAGTCAGCGATAAAAGCCCGTTATGAGGGTTTTTACTGCGCAGACGTGTACTGAGACTGACACTAACGTGTATTTATAGCAGTGAAGTGACGTCACTGTATATATTTATGACGTAACTGACACAGCAACAGTGCCTTTGTTCTTTTTAAAATATATTAACATATATCACTTTAATGGTTGAAAAATGCAACATAGTGTAGCAGTGGTGTTTGATTGAGTTGTTATAGAACTATTCAAATACTTATTAAGTTTCTGTAACATAGTCATAGTTTATGATTACATTACAGCTATCCATCCTTGGTAATTTAATTACTTTGACTTGCCCTCAGTCCTAAGAGTTTTTTTTAAGTTTAACTTTCATATGCACTATCCCCACGGGTTTAAAATATTCGGGGTTCAGTCTTTAAGAGTATTGGCAACACTATTTATGTATATTGTCTATGACTAATAAAGAATATTATTCGTTCATTCATATTTTACAAAGTTAGTTTTAAAAACTTTTCAAGTTGGATACATCAATAACAATAGAGTTCCCAACTATCGCAATAAATCCTTATATAATGAAAATATTTAAAAAGATAGTTATAGTTGCATGTTTGCAATAAATCTGACTTTCAGTTACCGTGTTTCATACAAATGTGGCTGTACGACTGGAAAAATATTTTACCACAGGTTGGATATGACTTTTATCTTTCCATTATATTTGTTATAAAAACTAGTTTGTAACTAATACAAGAAAAACTTTATGCAGCGGATAAAAGAGTCTATTATGCTTGTAGAAATATTAATCTTGGATATATCAAATGCTATAAGTTTAAAATTTTTCTGAGACAGTAAAGTTCAACACTTGATCCTTTGATTCACCGAAAAACCAAACTTAGTTTCAGCCAGCCTATGACGAACCTTTAATATTTGATTCTGTATCACACTTTAATTTCTATATTTAAAATCCAAAAATATGTATAACCAGATATCATAATAACTATAGTTAATAGCTAACACTCTTCATCTAGTTAAATCAATTGGCAAAGTTTTGTTCAATTTAGTGCCTGCCTCAAAGAAATGAGCTGCATAATTTTTTGAATGCATAAATCATAATAACTGTAGTTAATAGCTAACACTCTTCATCTAGTTAAATCAATTGGCAAAGTTTTGTTCAATTTAGTGCCTGCCTCAAAGAAATGAGCTGCATAAGTTTTTGAATGCATAAGGGAATTTTGCATGCAGACTCAGCAAATCCTGATTAAGACGTACCTGTGATATACTTGTACCTTGATTGTAAGCTTTATTTGTTGAAGGTTACAGGCTTCTGAGTCACAATGATACGTTACTTTCATGGCACATCCATGTAGTCTCCCATAGGTAAAAATATTGTTAAACTATAATATAATATTAATTATACTTTGAACCATATAAAATGGCGTCAAAACATCGATAAATCACGTAAGTTCTGAGTCACATAAATAAATGTAGAGTGATGTCGAGATATAAGTTCATCTAGTTTAAAGTATAGTTAACATCCTGTATATATATATATATATATATATATATATATATATATATATATATATATAAAATATGTGTTACTCCAGTTAACCTTCCTTTTAGTGCAGCGTCTTTAATCTGACGGTGTCACAGACTGAGTACTGAAATCTGAATAAACGATCTTCTGATAGGATCCTACAAAATTCAGCGACGAACAAGCTCAAGAGGAACTCTTTTTGTCGTTTTAAAACCAGAGACAACTAGAATAAATATAGTGTAAGCTAAGTGAAGAAATATTCTAATTTTATACGTCACATTATTATCAACAGAAACTTTCGTACTGACGAGTTTTAAGGCAAAAATTTATGAAATCAGTTGATACGCGTATTGCTTTAATTAGATCAAAGGAAAAATGCTAGGAAGTTTTACATTACAATTATCAAACCCTAATTTTCATCTGGTTACAAAGAATATTTTATTGTTTTGAGTATCTTAATGATGCCACAGCTAAAGTTATGTGATTAGATTTCCGTCACAAAACTGTAAAGTACAAAGACGAAATGAAGTTTGTTTCGCTTGATACTCTTCCACATAGTGGGAAAGTTAATTTATCGCTAGGAACTTTGCACGCTTACGTCGTTTGTCTCAATAGCTTTCCTTTTAGACGATGGTGATACAAGAATATATTGTGAGAGAGTAACATACAAGTTTTAATGATAATATTATCCTCTCTTATTCAAATTTCTATTAAACTGAATTATGGAATGTAGTATTTCAATATTTTTAGTATTTTAACAGAAACTTACGTATTAAAAAAAAATAAAAACAATATAAATAGGATATAAATGATCACGTCTCGGACTGATTTTAGCATGGAGCTTCTACTACAATATCTACCTCCATAACTTTAGTAAAAGCCTCAGTAACCCATTTAAAACAAACCATTAATTACAAAAAGAATCTTAAATATATGTTGTAGAAAATAAACTTCATGTTTATTAATTACTTATTGATACAAACATCAGATTTTGTATGTAGTAGCAATACTACTTAAATGACATGTTTGTCGGATTTATAATTAAGCATTTATCATTTAAAATTGAATTTAAAAACTATTATTTTAGATACATTTACTATAAATCTTTTCATCGGTTGCCTCCAATATTAAAACAGTAAATAAGTTATCAGTTCTTGAGTCTATTGGTATCTATATACGTATTATTAGTAAGAAAGCCCTGTGTTACAACGTTTTTCCGACTGATGGTAGATTAATTATGTTAGAGATCTAGGGAAATACCTAAATATCACTCTTACTTATCGCACCTTACAATGAAAGTACAAGGTTTACCGTCTTAAGAAGTTACACACTCTTGATTTAACACTCAATCCTCGAGTTGAATACAAAAAAATAAAAGTACGGTATTATTGCTGAGTGATAAGCAATTAAAGAAAACAAATCTCGTAATGTGAACTTAGTTGTAAATATATATATATATATATATATATATATATATATATATATATATATATATTATGTAGTTTAATTCCTAGACTTGGCACAAATGGTGGCATGTGGGTTCAATAAAATGGATGAAACTTTAAAGACAGGAGACACGTTGTAAATAATGTATTAATGTAGAAACTGGGATGATGATCAACGTTATGCGACACGACGATGCGGACAACGAGATAAATCAATAATATTTTACACACTATCACAAATACTTATTACTTATTTTTTTACCTAAAACAGTTACTAAATATTGGTTTCTACAAAAGTCGTTGTTACCCTACTGACACTTTATTTAATGAATTTTTCATTCTTACAGTTCGTCAGTTATTAAAAAGTATTATTTTATTTCTCCATTCATATTTAATGAGATAAAAGTCCACGACACAGAAATAGCTACTTTACAACTTTATATATGCTTATTCACAACGATTTCCAATTATATATCAAATATACTGCTCAGAAATATTTCTGGCTGTTTTTCCTGGCTTCTGCTTTGTTATATTTTATAGTTTTGTAATATATTTAACTATACTGAAACCATACTATTCTTGTTACAAACTTTGTTGTTACCACAGCTTCAACCTAAATCACTGTTTATACTGCGCATTATAAAAGGCAATAAACGGAGCTGTTTTTATTATTTTTTATCCTTCTTTCAAAATTTCTCCAGTTTTTTGCAATTTTAACAAAATCGCCAAGATACATAAAGGCCTACGCAGACCAGCCCATCTAAGCCTTTAAGTATTGTATTATATTATACTATAGTATATTGTTTTTTATCTTATTTTCATCCATAATTGGTATATATTACTGTCCGACAAGTTATGATTAGCTTATTTCAAAGATTACTTTTAAAATTGCTAGAATACTATCATCTATTCATTCTAAATTGAAAAACTTTAAACTTTCACTGATATAGTAAATTTTATTTTGAGATGAATTGGTCAAGTGAAATATAATGGCAATAAAGGTTAAGTTATTCTGAATACACGCAACTTTGACATTAACTTAGTAACGGGAACTTTTAGTTTTAAACAGTAAAACAAACTAGCAGTAAATTGTACTACAGATGTAAATATAAATTCTGGAAGCACATATATGGTGGAATTAATAATAACTGAGCATTATGGCATTATATTGCTGTAAAGGTGGGAATGTATTTAATCTATATTTTGATATTATATTTAGTTTGTATCAGTTATAACTAAGTAACTAGGATATTATTTTGGAGTGTAAAATATTTTACCGAATAAGATTGAGTAGTTAGATGGAGATGATCTCGCCCGAGCATCTCCCCACCATCTGGTGGCAAGATGCTGTATTACAACGATACACCCTCTAAGCAGAGAACTAAAACAAATCGCAAAATATCAGCGTGCGATTTATTCACTAAGTGCTATCGAAGAGGCTAGAAAATTACAAATAAATACACACACACACACACACACAAAAACACACACACATGCTATTTATAGATTTTGGAATGAGCTTCATCCTTGGGACCATTGAGTTCGATAATAATGCCCATTAATTCATGAATTTAGATGATCGTCACAAAACAAGTTTACATTATTTTCATAGGAAACTATAATAATGAGAAAACTGTAGAATTAATAAATTTGTGAAGAAGTGGATTAAAACCATATGATATTTTATTTTTACACATACAATATCATCACTCGGTGATTTCGTGTATAGAATTTTAATTGTTTACTGCTATAAAAAACAATATAAAAAATAAAATTTTGTATACTTCTATTTGGCTTAAACCTTCATTCCTTCCTAGATAAAAATGAGCTATTCGTTTTATCTATGTCCTAGTATGCAATTTACATGAGCGTTATTTATAATGTCTTGTCTGTCTGTGTCAGGACAATTTAAGAATAAAATGACCGTAGACCTATCATTTTGGTCAAGTTAATAAGACAAAGCCACGTCGGTTAATAAATCAATCCAAATTCGTTGATAAGACAATCATAAATAACCTAATAGGAAAATCTGAGGTCGGTTAATAGGAGGGAATATGTTGTAGTTCTGGCTAATTTTACAAAAAATAGCTATAACTATTTACTTGTATAGTATTGTTCAATTATGCCTTTCTGAATAAGATAGAAAATGCTAATCTTTACAAATATAACACACGATAAAAATCCAATATTTTATTAAAAATACTCCTACAAAAAATAAAAAGACCATTTTTAAGGTGGAAGCGTATTTTAAACTCACCATTACTCTTCTGACTGAGTAGAGATAAGGCAGGTGATGAATGGATTGATAACAGTTCAGAATTGTAAACTCGGGAGTAATGTTTTATCTGATAAGATACAAAACTCACAATAAGTAAATAATATCGGCAGTACAACGAGTAATGTTACTAGCAAAAATTGAATGCGTATTACTTTGGATTCCCAACTATCCAGCAACTAGTATTTAATGAATACAAAAATGTAAATATAACAGCGTGCTTTATTTATATATAGTATTATAAATAATTAGTATATTATGTCGTAATTTTAGAACGTTTTAAAATGAAAAATGTATATTTTAATCATAGAAATGTAATTTTTTCTAATTCAGGGGCTATGAAAGCTATGTAATCACGTTTTAAGATTACATATAGATTTAATATTTGAAGACATAAATCGGCATGTTTTTCCAGCACTGCGTAAGTTTATTATTCAATTTTATTTGTTTTCAACGACAAGTACCTGTTCTTTTAGTACTAATATCTTAATTGCTTCTTTATCATATCTATGTACAAAAATTTTTAGAAATATTTAAACACATATTAGGTTTTTATTACTTTAAAAAAAGAGTTTAACATATATATCTTCATGATATTTAAGGAAAATTACATTTATTTCTGAAATGTTTTTGCATTCTTACGAGTTAATATGTATACATTTGAATATACACAAAACTACTTGTGCAAATGTAACAATTACGCAAAAACAAAAACAAACATAACGATAGAGAACTAAATACAATATACCATACAGGTTTATTTATTTTTTTATATGAAAAGATTTTACCTTGAAATTTGTAAGGTAATTTTGGAAACATTATAGATTGGGTGCATGCCTAGTGTAAAAAATCTAATTTTGCTATTTTCAAGAAATTAATGGGAACCATTTAGGTAACATTAGTGTACTTACAGAAATGTTGCGATCCTTTGTTCTACAGTAATTATTTACTAATATAACCTATATAGTATGTCCTAAAATTCTGGAATTTGGCTAAAATATATGAAGTATTTTGATATTAATTTTATTGCTTTTCTTACTATTTATTTTGTTTTAGATCCAACTGTTTGGATCTTCCAAGAAGTGGGGTAAATGAAATTTTTAAGATCACTACAAAGGTAAATTTAATGCATGTGCTCTGCAAAGAAAGGAGTCTTTAGTCTCTGTGATCCCATCTTAGTAAGGAACGGTTTGTTTCTTCAAGATTTTTAACTGATGCAGGTCAGAATTCAACATTCTTCAAAACCTTGTCAATTTTCAAGAACTTGTTCTAATGGAAGTGACCCAGAAACAAAGTTTCAATTGTAACCCCAAAATATTTATAGCTTAAAGTCTGAAAACTTTCAAAGTGCATTTCTGCGTTTAGTTGACAAAACGTCTCAAAACTATTTCTAGGCAAGCACTTTCTGAAGAAATAGTTTTGAGTACCATCAGCATTTCAAATAGCATTTTTAGTAAAATTTATATTCTTCAATGCGGATATTCTGCGCAAAGAATTTGTACAGATTTGTGTCTTTTCTAGTTAAGACAAAGTATATACTCACTCTAAATACCGGAAAGGTTTTTCGATACGGTCAATGAAAAATCACACACACACACACACACACACACACACATAATTATTTGTAACTTAGCAATCAAGGCATTACCACACGCCATAAACAACACCACCTGTGTTCCACGTCCCTATGTATCTTGGTTATTAACGTCTTAACGGTGCTGAGATTAAACCAGCTTAACAAAATTATAACTTCTCTGTTTCAAAGCATCGTGTTACGTAGCGTTTAATATTTAGTGACAACAATGTTAGCATTGTCAGATTCTAGTACCAGAATGTTTACTTACAGTAGGTAACAAGAAGTGTCGTTTTTATCTCTCAAGAAAGCGCACGTCTCTTCTTGTCTATCTGTCGTTTACGACCAATGTTTACGCTAGCCCTAAAACCTCCCAATTCTCGTCTTCCAAACATGCTTTTAGTTACTAACCTACTTCACCTGTAAAAGTGATTCTTTTGCGAGTAAGTTCTCGTTGATTGGGAGCCTAAAATGGTAAGTTTTTAATGCTATTATAGGAGTAATTAATATAAGAGTAAGTACTGATATTTTATATTTGAGTAGAAGCCTTCAATGAGAGCCTAATACTATCGTTGGATATACACAATCATAGAACTCATTTATGTCTGGTCAATACTGCTGATAATCTTTATCGAGATACGTTTCTTAAGATATTATACATTGAGGTATACTTCCATTGAGTTAGGATTTATAGCATTGTTCATATAAGAATTTCCTGTATGGTAGAAATGGGTTACTATAGCGTAAGAGTACACTTTATCAATTCTTGTCACTGACTTTAACATTGAATTTTCATTCTATTTTTTTTTACTGTATAATACGCAGTATATTTTCAAAATTCATGTTAAAATATCATTCTCTATTTGTTTAAAATTGAAGCTTGTTTACAAACGGTTTTTATTTATAGCTCTATTTATTACTGATATGTGTCCTTGAAAACAGACTGAAAAACAGAAAGAAATTTGTAAATCTCTAGGACAGAAAAAAGAGAATTTGTTTTAGCCTACTGAGACTACGCTTCTATAGTGACACTGTTGTAGTTAGTGATAGCTTTAATAACCTTCAACCAAATCCAATGGATAGACATACTCCATCATATCAAGTTTTTTTCTATTTATCAACGAAACGTGTACATTTTAAAGAATTTGTAAATCTCTAGGACAGAAAAAAGAGAATTTGTTTTAGCCTACTGAGACTACGCTTCTATAGTGACACTGTTGTAGTTAGTGATAGCTTTAATAACGCTCAACCAAATCCAATGGATAGACATACTCCATCATATCAAGTTTTTTTTTTCTATTTATCAAGGAAACGTGTACATTTTAAAGAATTTATAAATACACACAATTGCATAATTTGTACATTCATGTCCTACTAAAGCACACGATAAAATGTAACCTTTGTTACTATGTTTCATTACACTGAGTTTGCTTATAATTTCTTTTTGTTTTTGTTTTTCTCGTTTTCATCATAGTTTTCCATAAGACAATTGTAAAATGTCCGCTAATGCTGAGCCACAGCCCATGGAGTGACAAGCCCTACTATCGAAGTTGATGTTACCCGTATTGAAAATAATCTGTATTCGAAATTTAACAATTGATTAAATATATTTCAAAATTTTTGTTCACTTTATAAATGTGTTAGTTCGTTTTTGTTATGATGTGAAAATTGACATACAGACATAAGTTAACGTTTTTGAGGTTCTCAAGTGATAGGTTTAACTGTTGATACATTATCATATTACATTTAATTTATTTCAAATAATTAATCTAAAAATAACGCTCATCCTACTCTTGCAATACAGCAATTTAAGGAAGAGGGTTAGAGGGGATAGGTCATTAACAAGGAAGCAATATGTTGTTGATGAGCCCATTCATTCGTCTCCTGAGTACCATTTGACTCGCTGAAGGCTTACCGTTGAAAATTACTGCTTTTGATCGTCTGGAATCGTCTGATAAATAACATAACGTAATAGGGATTGAATCGTCTATTACTTGTTTGGTTGATCATAGTAATGAGAGAACAATATTCGTAAAAAACCTGGCATCACATCAGAGCAAAAATATTTTAGTTTTAATATACGTTCCTGTAAATATCAGTACATGATTTGTAATAAGTTTTTTCATAAAGTCATAAATATAATTAAAGTTGTAAATCTTTTCTCTTGATATTTGTTAAAAAGAAGAAGATTCCAAATGCGGCAGTTGTTTTAGGTGGCGTGTGAACGCAACAAAAACATGACGTTAACTAAATATTTAATACCTCTCAAACTATTTGCTGTAGGTTATATTTTTTTCATTTATGTTAAATCATATCTTAAAAAAATTGCGTGCCAAAAAGAAATTTTTATTCCTAATAATAAATAATATGTTTAAAAAAAATTATGCTTTAAAAATTACGTATGTATAAAAAAATAGCAAATCGAGTATATTAAAACTCATTTCCTATGGTACTGCTATTTAATGTAAGGAGTGTGTGAAAAACTTTCCTTTATTTATTAAGGGCTATTGTGGTTTTGTGTCACATCAAAGGATAAATATAACATTCTCGGAAATAGTACAAAAGCTATATAAATGATGCATAATTATCATAATGTTTAGTACGGCCCAGTGCAGTAACTTCAATTACCTGGATAATATTCTGACTTATAAACCCGATTATTTACATTATTTGATTTTTTTATATAAACTATTAACTGCTTATTCAGCTTTCAGTTGAAATAGAAAATATGTTTAAGTTAAATTAAATTGATCCTACTTATTTAATGGTTAAATGATTTAAGAATTTTAATTTGATTTTTCTATTGTTAAAGGAAACAGCCTCAAAATTTTACAGGTTGTAGGAGTTTTAAATTTTTCTTTTAATTATATTCTTATTTTGCTTGAGATCACATTATTTGGAAATAAGGTTTAAAGCAGTTTTTAAGGTTCTTTTAATTATGTTGAATGCACACTCATGATACTTATACAAACATAATTATAAAATACAGTATTTATATTACCTAGTTTTTCATTATTATCTTTTATAAAAGAAAAAGTACAGTGAATAATCAGTTTTTATACATTAATGACATAATCTAAAAATATGTAAACAAATGATCTTATAAGTTTCAAATACATTTATTTTATTGTGCGCCCGGATATAAGCAGATCATATTACATCTAGTGTAAATTTCGTTTTTACACAAGATGTAAATAATTACATTTTATTGAGAAGAAAGTAAAATGATTCTCCGGTTAAATGCATTTTGTACGAAATTGTTCCACAAGGATTAGATTTTAAACTTTAACTCAGCAAGTGAACTGTAAGTCTTGTGTTATGCTTGATACTTTCATAAGCGATAAGAACTACAAACGCTCCACCTTTTTATTTAAAGATCTAGTAACTTACCATCGTATGGCACAGTAAAAGTTATACGTTGTGCAGGGCAAACATTTACACATTTCTTGGGTTCATAAAAGTATCATAAGATTCCTATTTGAAGTTAAATATAATAAAATCTTATAATTACAGTTTAGCAAGATTATGTTAAATATCTGTATGGTTAAAAATCTGTAATGTGCATTCGAAACTTCTCTTAAATGACCATTTGTTTTTGTTCCCATCTATAGCTAAAATTTCATATTATCTGTAATATTCCACATCGTTAAATGTTGTATAATATAAGATTACTTACAATATAATAACATTATTACACTTGTAGTTCTGTGTGATGAGCTTTGTAAATAGATTTATTACATATATGATATGAAACTATAAAATTATCCTCGGCGTTACACATCTGATACATAATACCATAAGGGGCGATCCTGTAGAGCGGATAGATAAGAGTGTGACCCGCGGACAGAACAAATGACTATTGGATGTTTGCGTGTTGCTGTGACGACTTTATCAGCGTTTGCGGTCATTTCACCCATCGCGGTCAATTCGTCTGGTTGTCTGTCAGATTTACAACCGCACTTTATCAAAAAGGGCTACAGGTTAGATAGCTCTTTCATTTTATGCATTGTACTTTGTGATAATCTGATCACTGTGCATAGACATTTATTTACACATAAATTTTCCGATCCTTAGTTAAACTGTCATATAAACATTTATTAGTTGCGAATATAATTTTCGAATACTGCTTCTCTTTCTTCAAACGTGAAACTGTTTTTTTGACGTTAGTACAATGAAACATAAATAAAAGTGTAGTAATTTAACCGAACCGCAATTTATATTTAATAATACTACTATTTAATCTTTACAAGATTTTGGATCTGTTTTGACAATGTTTCACTGCTGTGACCTTTAAGTAGTAACCTTTAACTCATTACTATGTAAATGTTTATCTCGAGTTAAGATTTCTAATAACGTTTCTATAAATGTTAAACTAATATGCCAATTTATGCTGTTCAGCTATAAGGATCTTTGTTGAAACTTGCATATGAGCTTAATATAGCCAGGCAATCACTTTTGTCAGAGGGTTATGCGATATCAGACAGTCCATATTTAGAATTATAACTACGACTATTTCTGAGAATATACACTTCCTGATGAACTAGAAGAAAACACGGGGATTCCCATATGGTTTTATGTAATTCGTTGAATTCACTCTACTCTTACATAATCTTAAGTCTTTGTTTAACAAAATAATATAATTTAAAACTGGTTAGCTAATATATTTTATTTGTAATTAATAATAAATATTTCTTTATTAATTTTAATATTATTTTAAAATAGTTTTATTAATATGATATATGTTTTGTTTTTTATATTTCTGTTGTTTGCGAAATGAAAAATAAATAGTAAAAAATATCTATACCTAAAATTTTGAATATATCTTTTTGAGAATAATGTTTTTTAACCTATATTATTAGAGTGTTTCTTTTAAATTGTTATCTAATTTCCAATAAGAAAAGAGCTTCAAGAATGTGATCCAAATATTAAACACTATTGGTTTTTATTAATTACCCCACCATTGCATAACACCTTTCCAGAGTCTCCTATTAGTTTTGTTTTCTCTCACCGTCACCTATATAATGCTTTTCCAATAGTTTTTTTACTACTTACATTATCCTCACTGACCACACGGAACTGGAAATAATACAAATCGTTAAGTATTGTTCGAAATTGGGTAAAAGTAATCTTTTATATTCCTTTAGAGTCTAATGAAAACTTTTCGAAACAATGAACGTGAGCGTGTGAACTTCTTAGCGCTAAATTAAGTTCTTATCGAGTAAAATAGTATAAAGTTGAACAAAGGACTCACAGCACACGGTGAGGTAAAGTTTCAAATATATATCTTCAGGAACAACTTGAGACGTAAAACATGAATTTAATGTACCAACATTGTTTGTTTATTCTTTACGAATTATATCATTATATGGTGTAGTTAATTTTGTAACATGTATCTGCGTAATCCTTATTATAACAATATTAATTAAATTGTACCCCTATGTATTACGGATTGTTAAAGTTTACCATTGCTATGTAAAATGGACTGTAACAGCCAGGGTAATGTTGATGTTAAATTTAATCATGATTATCCATCGTTCTTTATTTTATTTATCAAAATAATGAATGGTACTACTATGAAGTATGTGTATATTACATTTAATAGTATATAAGGACTAAGAGGTACCGATTTAATACAGTTGTAATAACTTATAACTTACTTCAATCTAAAAGTAATCTATCGTGTAGAGCCAAACCATAACCTTAGTACTAATGTGAATAATTTAAGAAACGTTGGAATCGCTCCTCAGCTAAATAATCAAAACAACGAAACGGGTTAAACGCTAGAGAATTAATTTATTTTTCATTTTAAATTAAAATTTAAATTGTGAGAATTCTATTTTCCACTTTTAAATTATATTTCAGTTCTATATTGTAAATGTTTTGGTTGTATTACTTTGTTTTTATTTTTACATTCTAGAGCTTTAAAAAATACTTAAGATAAACTTCGCGTAAATTAAGTTTCAAAATAAAAGACGTAATACTCTAAACTACAACGAGCATTTAAATAATGTTTTCTGATGCAAAATAACAAAACGGTTTAAAAACTAAAACGATTGTTTAATGTTTAAACGCTTTTTACACCTTTAACAACGAAATAATGCTATAATCATTATATGGAGTAGTTACGTTTGTAACATATTTCTGCATAAGCCTTATCATAATAATGTTAACTAAATTGCAACCCCTATGCATTACGGATTGTTAAATTATACCATTACTAACGTCATATGGATTGTAACATATATGGCAAAACTGATGCTAAATTTAATCCTGATTACCCATTGTCCTGTCTTTTCTTTACGAAAATATCGAATGTTAAAATTGTGAAGTATGTATATATTATTATTACTAGAATATAAGTACTGTGAGGTAGCGACTCAATACAGTTATAATAACCTGTAACTTACTTCCAACTTAAAAAAAATCCATCCTATCGAGCTGAATTTTAACCTTAGTACTAATATGATTAATTTAAGAATTGTTCTTTAGAAAATTAATAAAAGCAAACAGACGGGTTTAAACGATGCAGGATTCTATTTTTAAATTAAATTTTAATTAAGTTAAAACACTACTGTAAAGATTTTAGTCGTACATTGTTGTATATATTATTATAAGGTAAAACCTTCTAGAGCTTCAAAAATATTTCAGTAAAACTTTGCATAAAATATGTTTGACAAAGAATAGGCGCGAGATTCAAAACTCCGATGAGTATTTAAATACCGTTTCCTTATGAAAAATAAAATAGCTTTAAAAACTAAGATAATAACGATTAAATAATGTGAAAAGTAAATAATGAAATAAATAAAATACTTAAGCATTTAAATTGGAGGCGATATATTTTGAACTATAAAATCTCAATGAAATCGAGAAAAATGTCCAGAAACTAACTTTAATCTAAAAATGCAATTTAATATATATATAATATGTGTGTGTGTGTGTTTTATTTGTACTAGTTCACTGTCCCATAAAATGTATATAACTCATTCAAACGTTAATCAATTGCTCCTTACCTTCCCACTGTATGTACATGACAGTTATAACAAGCAAAGAATACTAAAAATGTAGTACTGATTGGCACTAGTAAATTTATTTTCGTCTTTGTCCGCCACACTGTCATTTAACAACACTCTTCCAATATGAACCGCCAGCAAATAATATTAAATATGTATTATTTATTGCAACTAGTTCTTTTTCTCCATACCTTTAATTATATCACGATGGAATAATCGCTTATTAATATTCGCTTTAGCTTTACAGGACCGTGTGAAAGAATTTAAATAATTAACAATTATTTAAAAATGATTAAGAAAATTATTAATAAGCCGTATAGGATTGCAACGAATAATGCAATATACAAGTAACGTATTGAATAGGATTTGATCCAATAGACGTGTTAAGGTTTTCCAGAGAGTGGCAATGCAAATTTTTAAATTTTATGAACGTGTATATAATTCTTTTAGTATTTCTTCTAAATTTGGTTTGTGATTATTTAGTGAAATTATTTTTCAGCAATTTTGGCCCAGCAAGATATTTGAATATTGTTAAAACAAAATAAACCTAGGAATACAAGCAGATTTACATTCACAAAATTGATATTATATATCAATTTATGAGAATAGGTCTCTGAAGATTTGATTTTGGGTAAATATGCCAATATAATATACTAATAATTTTAATTTTTGTGAGATTTGCAGTACATTGTTATCACATATAGCAAACAAAATATCTAAAATATTTTTACGCAAATTAATTTTCAGACTCCTCTTAATTGAAAAACGCTTATTTAAAAGAACATAATAATGTATAATTTGCATTTAAACAGTAAAAATATATAATATACTCCTATAGTTAAGTATATAAGTATAGAAAAACACATTATCGTTAAGTTTTAAGAGGCGAAGAACGTTAATTACTTTCAAGTAATTCACAGTAACATTTATTTCGAGAGACGTAGTACATAAAATATTTCTGCTTTATTTCAAGCCCGCTGTACACATTATAAATGTTATGGTTAAATGTTAGCAGTTTGCTTCTTTTTTTAATTTTCAAGTTTTCAATTAATAGCATTATGTGGATTTTTATTACTACGGGTGTTCTTAACTATCGGAAACATTTTATAATGCCCTTAAAATGTATAATGATCTTCGTGACCTAGTATGGCTTTATTTATAGTATTTTAGTTTATGACATTCATAAAAATGTCACTTATAACTCTGTAATAAGTAGTGATCCAGTAAAAGATCCTAAGTCAGCGATAAAAGCCCGTTATGAGGGGTTTACTGTGTAGACGTGTGCTGAGACTGACACTAACCTGTATTTATATCAGTGAAGTGACGTCACTGTATATATTTATGACGTAACTGACACAGCAACGTTGCCTCTGTTTTTCTAAAACTTACTTTATAGGAGTATCATGTTGATGTTAATGAAAAATGCAACATAGCAACATTTAGCGATGGAACTATTATAAAACGATTCATAAAGTTGTTAAGTTTCTGAAACTTTTTTATACCCTTAAATGACATTAATTTTTTATCTAATTTGTCAATTATTAGTTTATTTAACCCCGAGAAATTCTATTTTAAGATTTAAGTTTCATGTGCACTTTTCCACACAGGTTTATAAATTTGGGATGTGGACCTTTTAAGTCTACAACACTATTTATGTATATTACGTCATGTATATTATTTATGTATATTACGTCATGCATATTATTTATGTCTAGTAAATAATTTCATTCGTTTACTCATATTGTACACAGTTCGCATTTCAAACGTTTAAGTTGGATACATAAATTAAAATAATCTTCCTGACTATCTCAATAAAACCCTGTCGTAATGAAAATTCATGAAACGGTCAGTTTTAGTTGCATGTTTTGGATGGATGACTGGAATGGTATTTTACCACAGATTGCATACCACTTTTACATTTCATTATTTCAGTTATAAAAACTATTGCGTAACCGATACAATAAAATCTTTTACTGCGGATAAAAAAGCCAACTGTGCTTGTGGCTGTCTTAAACTCTAGATATATAAGGTTTTTAAGTTAAAAACTTGTCTAATGAAGTAAAGTGCAATGTTGGTTACTTCAGTGGTGTCTTCATACATATAACCTTAATCCACCTGATGCTTTTATTTCCAAAAAAAAAACTAAATAAAATATCAGTTATGCAATGACGATACTTTGTTAGTTAATCTTTTGTTAACCTGAGGTAGAGAGCAGTATAATTGATATATGAAAAAGTACTAGTTGCACTCTTGTACCTTGTGCACAAATTTATTCTGTGGAAGGTTAGATTCTTCAGAGACATAATGTTACGTTACAGTCGTAACACATTAAAGTTGTATTCCTTCATTAAAAACATTATTATTAAATTTTAACCAAATATCAATTATAATTTAAATTATGAAATTATGTGCAAACACCACTTCAATACGTGAATGCTTAGTTAAATTAAATATACGTTAAGTGAGTTCAGACATAATTTTATCAAGTTTAGTTAAGTAGTAAGTAGTTAGGTGTAAGTAACATATAGGTTGCAGTTCATCAAGGTTTTATTTTTCGATATGTATTTAGAAACAACACAATATTAAACATAATGTGGCTATGGTGGGAAGGGTTCAATAAATGGGAAGGTTCAGTTAACTGCAGTTCAACTTCATCGTACGGCAGAGTCTTATCTGGAATCTTCGTCTGGTAAGATCCAACAAAAGTTAACGACGAACAAGCTCAAAATGAACTCTACATCTTTCCGACATCTAAAACGACAATACTACAAAATATAACGTAATTTAAGTAAGGAAATATTCTCAATTTCTCTACTAATTTATGAACAAAAGAAATATTCGCAGTGTTTTTTCTCTAGCAATAAGATACATCAGTTTGAATATTGGGTTAGTACGCGTATTTTTTTATTATCTCAAAGGCAATATGTTAGGAAATATTACATTAAATGTATCAAAACACTGTACCTTTCATCTTCTTATAAAGAATTTTCATGGTTTAAAGTAATTTATAAATACCAACGCTAAAGTTATGTGATTGGATTACCGTCACAAAACCGTAAAGCACAAAGACGAAATGAAGTTGGATTCGCTTGATACTCTTCCACATTGTGGGAAAGTTAATTTATCGCTAGGAACTTTGCACGCTCACATCGTTTGTCTCAATAGCTTTCCTTTTAGAAGATCGTAATACAAGAGTATATCAAGGACAAGTAATATTCAAGAGTAAACCGTTATTTTATCCTCTCTGATTCCATTTCTTAAACTGGCTTATATAATTAGTATTATTTACTACTTTATTATTTATTATTTTAGTATTGTGACAGAAATCTACTAATATAAAAGATTTATCCCATACTTTAGGATATTAGAAGCATTTAAATTATGGCGTCACGGATTTATTTTAGCAGGGAGTGTAATAATGAAGTAGTGTTCAATTTAATTCTATTCAATTCTTTTTATTGCATAAGGTAAACAAAGATACATTGCAATCGTTAATATAGAATAAATATAAAAATAGTGCCATCAACAAAATCAAATTTGGTAGTAGTCATAACAAAGAAATAAGCAATCAAAAACAATCATTTACATTAAAGTTTAAAAGCCACTGTCAGAGAGGAATTTGTTTGCACTCTACAATTTATTTACTAATAAGTATCTCCTCAGGTTCCTTCTAAAAGTTGTAACCTCCCAAACATCTTTTACATTTTGAGAGAGAGCATTATAAATAAATCACCCTTGTCTCGTGCAGGGACAAACGGTGTGAGGGAATATGAAGCAAAGTGCCGTGCCTTGTCAGGTACTTGTATATTTCACATTAATAAATGTTTTTTGTAATATTAAATTAATCTTAATTCTAAATAATAAAATTGATATACTTGTTGTTCTGTGTAGTGAGCGTTATAAACAGATGTATTACATATATGACATGAAACTATAAGATTCACCTGATACATACCCTCGGCGTTACACAAAATTACCAATTACACAAAATACCAAGAGGGGCGACCCTGTAGAGTGGATAGATAAGAGTGTGACCCGAGGACAGAACAAATGACTATTGGATGTTTGCGTGTTGTGACGACTTTATCTGCGTTTGCGCTCATTTTAAACACCGCAGCCAATTCGTCTGGTGTCTGTCAGATTTACAACCGCACTTTATCAACAAGCGCTAACTGTTAAATAGATCATTCATTTTATGCATTGTACTTTGTGATAATCTGATAACTGTGCACAGCCATTTATTTGCACATAAATTCTCCGATACTTCATTAAACTGTCAGGTAAACTTTATTTAGTTATGAATATAATTTTTGAATACTGCTTCTGTTTCTTCAAACGTAAAATAGTTTTTTACGTTAGTAACATTAAACATCAATCAAAGTGTAGTAATTTAACCTACCCGCAATTTATTTTTGATAATACCACTATTGAATCTTTACAAGATTTTTGGTCTGTTTGACAATGTTTCATTTCATTGCTGTGATCTGTAGTAAATAGTAGTCCACTAACTCATTACAATGTTAATGTTTATCCCGAGTTAACAGAGCAAGGATTTCTAAATACTTTTCTATAAATGTTAATATGCCAATTTATGCTGTCCAGCTATAAAGAATTTTTGTTAAAACTTGCATATGTGCGAGACAATAACTTTTTTCAGAGGGTTATGAGATATCAGACAGTCCATATTTAGAATGATAACTACGACTCTTTTTAATAATATACACTTCCTGATGATTGAAAAGGAAAAACGAGGATTCCCATGTGGTTTATGTAGTTCTTCGAATTCACTCTACTGTTACATAATCTTTAGTTCTTGCTTAATAAAAAAAATATAAATTAAAACTGGTTAGCTAACACATTTTATTTGTTTATTTATAATTAATAACAAATATTTGTTTTGTAATCTTAATATTATTTTAAATATTTATACCGATACAATATTATATTCTTTATTGCTATTTGAATTGTTTGCGTAATAAAAATTATAACCTTTAAAAAATATCAATCCCTTATATATTGAATATATCTTGTTGAGAATAATTGTTTTAAGCCTCTCCCAAATGTTTGTTTCTAATCTTGTTTCAACACTATTGTTTTTTTGTCTTCATAACCCTACCCATTGTATAACACTTTTCCATACTCTCCTATTAGTTTTGTATCTCTCACCGTCAGTTACAAGATGCTCTTTCAATAGTGTTTTACTTCTTATATTATCCTCACTCACCACCACATGGAAATGGAAATAATACAAATCGTTAAGTATTGTTCGAAATAGGGTAAAAGTAATCTTTTATATTCCTTTAGAGTCTAATGAAAACTTTTCGAAACAATGAACGTGAGCGTGTGAACTTCTTAGCGCTAAATTAAGTTCTTATCGAGTAAAATAGTATAAAGTTGAACAAAGGACTCACAGCACACGCTGAGGTAAAGTTTCAAATATATATCTTCAGGAACAACTTGAGACGTAAAACATGAATTTAATGTACCAACATTGTTTGTTTATTCTTTACGGGTTATATCATTATATGGTGTAGTTAATTTTGTAACATGTATCTGCGTAATCCTTATTATAACAATATTAATTAAATTGTACCCCTATGTATTACGGATTGTTAAAGTTTACCATTGCTATGTAATATGGACTGTAACAGCCAGGGTAATGTTGATGTTAAATTTAATCATGATTATCCATCGTTCTTTATTTTATTTATCAAAATAATGAATGGTACTACTATGTAGTATGAGTATATTACATTTACTAGTATATAAGGACTAAGAGAGGTACCGATTTAATACAGTTGTAATAACTTATAACTTACTTCAATCTAAAAGTAATCTATCGTGTAGAGCCAAACCATAACCTTAGTACTAATGTGAATAATTTAAGAAACGTTGGAATCGCTCCTCAGCTAAATAATCAAAACAACGAGACGGGTTAAACGCTAGAGAATTAATTTATTTTTCATTTTAAATTAAAATTTAAATTGTGAGAATTCTATTTTCCACTTTTAAATTATATTTCAGTTCTATATTGTAAATGTTTTGGTTGTATTACTTTGTTTTTATTTTTACATTCTAGAGCTTCAAAAATACTTAAGATAAACTTCGCGTAAACTAAGTTTCAAAATAAAAGATGTAATACTCTAAACTACAACGAGCATTTAAATAATGTTTTCTGATGCAAAATAACAAAACTGTTTAAAAACTAAAACGATTGTTTAATGTTTAACGCTTTTTACACCTTTAACAACGAAATAATTTGCAAAGTAAAATTAACGAAACACTTAAACCCTAAAATTGGAAGTGATTTACTTTAGAGTAAAACAGTAACATGATTTCAACCGATATCCTAAATCTAAGAATGCAATTTACAACATAATAAAAATTAATGCGAGCAAGAATGTAGTGGGCACCATTTGGAACTTGACTCTCTGAATTACTAGAACAAATTTGAAAGCTAATTTACAAAATAGTAACCAACGTATATTTGTTATTAATTATTAAAAAGAGTCGCCTAAACTCTGAGGTTAGTTACAGCTTTTAGTAGTTTAAAATATTATAAATTAAGGTATTTAAATATTAGAAGACAATGCAATACAATTTTCAAAATTTATATATATATATATATATTCATGTTTATTTCAGAAAATATTACAATGCTCAAAAATTTTACGGGAACTAAATACATGTTTATGAAGTCGTTAATTAAACGACTTAAGGTTTGATGATCAGACAATATCTGTGCACAGTAATCAGATTATCACTACTCTTAACCCATTATATTTAATGATATATCTAACTGACAGCCATTTTGAATAAAGTGCGGTTGTAAATCTGGCAACTCCAGACGAATTGACCGCGGAGTTTCAACTGAGCGCAAACGCTGATAAAGTCGTCACAGCATCACGCAAACATCCAATAGTCATTTGTTCTGTCCTCGGGTCACACTCTTATCTGCCCACTCTACAGTGTCGCCCTCTTGGTATTTACTATGAGTTGTGCAACACCGAGAATATGAATCACGGGAGTTCAATACACACGTAATATGTAACATATTATATAATAAATGTATTTATAAAGCAAACCCTAATAACTACACGTTTTGATTGTATCATTTGTAATGCAAGTTTCAAAATAAATAATAAAAAAATATACTAAAAGTTAAGAAATAGTCCATTACAATAAAGGTGGACGCAATGATATATATCTTACTATGTAATTTGGACAACCGTGATACATCAGTTAAATATAATTATTTAAAAATGTTGTTGTACTTATATTACATAAATTCAAAATATTATATAAATGTTAAATTTTTTAAATTTTTAATGAGAATTTTATGACGATTTTTTAAAACTTATAAAACTTTAAATATAAATTTCGCACGAAGCAGCTAATTACTACGCCATAAAATATTGCATCAAAAGACGAGCAACTAAAAAGTCAGAGTTTAAATAAGTCATTAATTATTAAAATGCAAATTAACTTTTATATTTATTTGTGTTTTAGGTTGTGAGATTAAAGAATCAAAATTCATGATAATTATTACAAAGTTTCGAGGAATTAAATAAACTGTTTTAAGTATATTGTAACAATAAATTTTTGATAAGAGTTTACAAACGTGAAATTATGGCTGCAGCTATTACAAGTGGGAAGGTAGAGTGAAGTAATATAAAAAAAATATTAAAATAAATCCAAATTAATATACGAGTATATTTATTGTTGGAATCTTTTTGTAATAAAGAGTGCTTCAGTTTGGAACCCATTGGCAATGAGATGATATAGGGATAGTCAATAAACGATTATTATTGACTTTTTTCCACCTTAAGGTGTACATGATTTTCAATATATGTTGCTAACCATGATCACATGGACTATTGCAATTATATAACGTTTTTAGATCAGAAACAATCCAGACATAATTCGCAGAGCACCACAAATATTTTACGTCGAGCAGAGTGAAGGAGGGAATTTCGAACAGTTACTAAACTAAGGTTAGTTATTTTGTTAGCATTTATTTTTTTTGCAATAGTAAGTGAAAATAAAAGTTTATAAAAACATGTACGTTCAGTAAGAAAAAAAGTGTAACCGATTTTGTCTATTCTTCGTACGTTATTTATTTAATTAAAAATTGATTTTCTTAAAGTTTACGTATAATTGTATTGGCTTATTTTACATCATTATCTTAAGAAATTAATTCTTTACAAGTTTTGTTAAAGAATTTTTCGTGTTTAGTACACATTTAACAAAGTTAATCTACTTGAAACCTAAATGAAACTTGTTTTTGGACACCGAATTTTGCGTATTTCTTCAGATATCTTAAACATTACTGCAGCTAGAGGTCCTGGTACCAATTTTATTCAATTTTTCAGTTCAATTTGCATAATATACATTACATTTTATGACCTGGATAACGCCCAAAATAATTTAATAGGGCTCCCTTTTAACGGTGGCATTGAAATCTGGGCGAAATCTTTCACCCTGTATAGCTCGCTAACTAAGCGTTTCTGGATCTATGTGTATATGAAATTTTTTCACCGTAAGAACAAGTCCTGACAGTTTCTCCGTTTCTTCATGGGACACCCTGTATATAAATGTGTGTGTGTGTGTTTTGTGTGACACTACTCCTGTCAGTAGTCACCAGCCAGACTTATTTCAGCACTACATCCGTGTATAATAATTTTAAATAACAGCCCATTAGTTCACTGTCCCGTAAAATGCATAAAACTCATCCAATCGTCAATCAATTTATCTTCATATTCCCATTGGAAATTCAACACAGTTCTACAAACAAAGAATACCAAAAATGTTGTACTGATTGACACTAGTTAACTCCTCTTTGTTCACCATACTGTCATTTGACTCTTCAAATATTACCCGCTAGCAAATAATATTCAATATATATTATTTTTTCCAACTAGTTCTCTTTTATTTCTCCACCCCTTCACTTATATCACGATGGAATAATCGCTTATTAATATTCGGTTTAGCTTTACATACAATGTGAACATTTAATGTAATGAATTTAAATAATACATAATTTTAAGACAATTATAAATATGCCGTATCGGATTGTAAGTAAAAATGCCATATACAAGTAACGTCTAATTAAAAGGTTTTGATCCTGCAGACTTGTTAATGTTTTCCAGAGGGTGACAATGTAACGTTTTAAATTTTATGAATGTGTAAATAATTCTTTTTGTATTTCTTTTAAATTTGGTTTGTGATTCTTAAGTGAAATTATTTTTCAGCAATTTTGGCCCAGTAATATATTTAAATATTGTACAAATTAAATAAAATTAGTAATACAAGCAGATTTACATGAACAACATTGATATCATTATATATCACATTATGAGAATAGGTCTCTCAAGATGTGATTTTGGGTAAATATGCCGATATGATACACTAATAATTTTAATTTTTGTGAGATTTGCAGTACATTGGTCTTACATATAGCAAACAAAATATCTAAAATATTTTCACGCAAATTAATGTTAAGACTCCTCTTAAATGAAAATCGCTGTAAAAATATTTACAAAAAAATATAAAAATATAATCGAATATAATTTGAATTTAAACAGTAATAATTATAATATAATCCTATAGTTAAGTATATAAGTATAGAAACACACATTATCGTTAAGTTTTAAGAGGCGAAGAAAGTTAATTCATTTCAAGTAATTCACAGTAACATTTATATATAGAGCCGTTGTAAATCTATTATTTCTGCTTCATTTTAAGCCCGCTGTACACATTATAAATGTATGGTTAAATGTTAGCAGTTTGCTTCTTTTTTTAAATAAATTTTCAAGTTTTCAATTAATAGCATTATGTGTATTTTTATTACTACGGGTGTTCTTAACTATCGGAAACATTTTATAATGCCCTTAAAATGTATAATGATCTTCGTGACCTAGTATGGCTTTATTATAGTATTTTAGTTATGACATTCATAAAAATGTCACTTATAACTCTGTAATAAGTAGTGATCCAGTAAAAGATCCTAAGTCAGCGATAAAAGCCCGTTATGAGGGGTTTACTGTGTAGACGTGTGCTGAGACTGACACTAACCTGTATTTATATCAGTGAAGTGACGTCACTGTATATATTTATGACGTAACTGACACAGCAACGTTGTCTTTTTTTCCTAAAACTTATGTTAGGAGTATAATGTTAATGAATATAGATGTTAATGAAAAATGCAACATAGCAACATATAGCGATGGAACTATTATAAAACGATTCATAAAGTTATTAAGTTTCTGAAACTTGCTTATACGCTTAAATTACATTAATTGTGTATCTAATTTGTCAATTATTAGTTTGTTTAACCCCAAGAAATTCTATTTTTAGTTTTAAGTTTCATGTGCACTTTTCCACACAGGTTTATAAATTTGGGATGTGGACCTTATAAGTCTACAACACTATTTATTTATATTATGTCATGTATATTACGTCATGCATGTTATTTATATCTAATAAATAATTTCATTCGTTTACTCATATTGTACACACTTCGCATTTCAAACGTATAACTTGGATACATAAATTAAAATAATGTTCCTAACTATCTCAATAAAACCCTTTCATAATGAAAATTCATGAAACGGTCAGTTTTAGTAGCATGTTTTGGATGGATGAATGGAATGGCATTTTACCACAGATTGCATACCACTTTTACATTTCATTATGTCAGTTATAAAAACTATTGCGTAACCAATACAATCAAAGCTTTTACTGCGGATAAAAGGCCAACTGTGCTTTTAGCTATCTTAACTCTAATTAAATAAGGTTTTTTTAATTCAAAATTTGTCTTATATATAAAGTTCAATGTAGGTTACTTCAGTGGTGTCTTGATACACATAATCGTAATCCACCTGATGCTTTGATTTGCCTAAAAAAACAAAATAAAATATCAGCCAGACAATGACGAAAAGTTTGTTATTTAATTTTTTATTATGCTGAGCTAGAGAGCAGTATAATTTATATACAAAATGTACTTGTTACACTCTAGTACCTTGCTTATAAGTTTAATCTGTGGAAGGTTAGATGCTTCAGAGACCTAATGTTACGTTACAGTTGTGTCACATCGACGTTGTATTCCTTCATTAAAACATTATTTTTAAATGTTAACCTAATATTAATTATAATTTAAACTATATGAAATTATGTGCAATCACCAATTCATTACGTGAATGCTCTGTTATATAAATATAAGTTAAGAAAGTAGATAATATTTCATAACTTTTGAAGTAAGTAACATACAGGCTACAGTTCATCAATCTTTTTCGATATATATTAAAAAGCAACAGAATATTATACATAACGTAGCTATGGTGGGAAGGGTTGAATCGTGGGAAGGTTTAACTTCCTCGTACTAACAGTGTCTTATCTAACAACAAAAGCCAACGACGAACAAGTTCATAATGAACTCTACATTGTTCCGATATCAGAGACGACCATACTACAAAATATAGTGTAATCTAAATAAAGAAACATTATCAATTTTGTTACTAATTTATGATAAAATAAATGTTCGTGGTGTTTTCCTCTAACAATGAGATACATCGGATGTTTGGTTGGTACGCGTATTTATTAATTAGCTTAAAGGGAATGTGTTAAGAAATATTAAATTAAATGAAACAAAACATTTTACCTTCCATCTCTTTATAAAGAATTTTCATGGTTTAAAGTTATTTATAAATACCAACGCTAAAGTTATGTGATTAGATTTCCGTCACAAAACCGTAAAGCACAAAGACGAAATGAAGTTGGTTTCGCTTGATACTCTTCCACATTGTGAGAAAGTTAATTTATCGCTAGGAACTTTGCACGCTCACATCGTTTGTCTCAATAGCTTTCCTTTTAGAAGACCGTAATACAATAGTATATCAAGAACTAGTAATATTTAAGTATAAACCTTTATTTCATCCTCTGTGATTCCACTTCTTAAACTGGATAATATAATGTAATGTTTTTTTTTAGTAATATGACATAAATCCACTTATTAACAAGGAATATCCCGTATCTTAAGATATAAAAGGATGTAAATTATGCCGTCACGGATTTGATATAGCAAGGAGTGTGATATTGAAAATTATTATAAGCCTAATATATAATTTTAAAATATCAACAATCATAATTTTTATAAAAATCACAGTAACACTTAATAACACTTATTATAAAAAAATATTAAATATACGTTATAAGAAAAACATATTAGTATAATTAGTATTTATGTATATATAAACTGATACATATATAATATTCTGTACGTGGTAGAAATACTACTTAAATGACATGTTTCGTCGCATTTAGGGTTAAACATTTCGAATTCAAATGGAAGGTAAAGATGACTGCGGTTAGGTAAATTTAGTTACAATCTTTTCATTGGTTGCCTACAATATTCTAATAGTAAATTATAATAATAAGAAATTAGTTCACCAGGCTATAAGTAATTGTATAAGTAAACACTGTGTTACGATGTGTTCCTATTGCTTTAAGACCGATCCGAGAAGAAACCAAGGAAATATATATTTTAGCACAGCATAAAATAAAAGTAAAAGGTTAACCGACTTAGCAAGCTACACACTCTCGACTTAAAGTTTTAACACTATTAAATGCTGTAAAAAAAATGTATCTATTCCATACTTAATAAAAATGGAGATTATTAGTAATTTTACACAACAGTCTAGAAACTACTGTACTACTGCTAATAACAAAAACACTACTCATATAATACTGTTGTAAATCCTTTGTAAAATTTAAATAAAATGTTAAAATTCGTAGCTATTGTTGTTCAAGCAAACAATTACCTATTTTCAAGCGAAAAGCAATAGAAATGTAAATGCGGGTTTTAATTATTTAACCGAAGTCAATCTATTACAGTCAATAATGTAATCTAAAATAATAAAAAAAAAACTATGAAATAACATACAAAAGTTTCCAACAAGCTTTAGTGTAGAATATTTTATTTAAAAGAGGGAATTTTACTAAAAGTGTCCACTTATTTGCTATGATTTAAAATTAAAACTCATGGGATAAATTTGTAGGTAATTTACAATTGCGAAAAAACCTGATTAGTACTAAGGTACATAATTGGCTCTAATAATGGATTTCTTTTTGTTTGAAGAAGCTTTCAAAGTTATTTTGATTATGTTAAATGACACTCATTATATTTGTATAATCGTAACATTAAAATACGATATTCATGTTTCATTATTTTTTATTATAAGTATATTGACAATTAAAGAAAGTACAATGGATAATTTTTTTTGTAGTTAAGTGATATAACCTAACAATATAAAAAATAGTTAGCAGTGCAATTAAATTAATATTATTGAGCTATGGATCCAAACAGATTGTTTTAGTTATTTCAATTTGGTGCAAGCCATACATTATTATAACTTAAGAAGAAGAAATGAAAATGATGTTCGTTTAAATGCATTTAAACGTTGCTAAGTTGTTCTAGAAGAGTATAGATTTGAAAACTTTACCTCATCACGTGAATTGTGAGTCTTTTGTTCTGCTTGATACTCTTGTACTAGATAAGAACTTAATTTACTGCTATCATCACTCCCTCCATCTTCCTATTTACATATCTTTTAGTTTAACATAGCATGGCATAGAATATAGCCGTGTGATACTGGATAAAATTTACAGAATTGTGAGCTTTCAAATCGTTATGCGATTCCCATTTTAAATTAAAAGTAATTTTACCCGTCGTTCAATAATTTTGTAACTTGTCTAATACTATTAACTTAATAATTTTGAAAAATGTTGTTACATAATATTAAGGTTTATTATGAGTTGTGTGCATCCAAAAACGTCCCTTAAATAACGCTTGTTTCATTAGTATTTTTTTATTACGTATTAACTTAAATATTACACATCGTTAAATTTGCCTCAATATAAAATTGGCCAGTTTAAAAAACCTTAAACAGTTTTTTTTCTAAGATCGAAATAATTAAAAATACCATGAAACTGAGATTTCCTTCAAACATATTCTCAGTGATGCACAGCTCATACAAAATACCAAAAGGGGTCACACTGTAGAGTAGGCTGATTAGAGTGTTACCCGAGGACAGAACAAATGACTATTGGATGTTTGTGTGTTGTTTGTGACGACTTTATCAGCGTTTGCGCTCATTTCACACACCGCAGTCAATTCGTCTGGCGTCTGTCAGATTTACAACCACACTTTATCAAAAAAGGCTAACGTTTAGATAGATTTTTCATTTAATGTATTGTACTTTTTGATAATCTGATCACTTTATATAGACATTTATTTGCACATAAATTCTCCAATCCTTAATTAGAACTTCATATACGTAAACATGAACCAACGAAACATTTATTTCGTTCTTAATATAATATGCTATTAAGATATAAGGATTATTTTTGACTGTTATATATAAGCCTCACCTAGCCATGCACAAATTTTTGTCAGAGGTTTATGGGATATCAGACATTTTATATTTAGAATGATAACTACGACCATTTTGAGGTTATACACTTCCAGATGAATGCAAAAAACATGGCTATTGCCATGTAGATATATATAATTTCTTTATGGTTACACTATTTAGATCCTTCCTCAAGAAATAAACCTTAAAACTCGTCTGCGAATATACTGACTCTCATTTAATTTAATGTATTTATTTATAACAAATAAATATTTTTTGTAATAATTATAATTATTATTAATACATGTTTTAGACTAATAATAACACATTATAGTTGCTATTTTCGTTGTTTGTAAAATAAAAAATACCAATAAAACTAATAATGTCTTATAATTTTAATACTTCCTGTTGAGAATTCTATAATTTGTTTGAAACTCTTTCAAATGTTGAACACTATTGCCTTTTTTACAATAACATTTTAATCAACGTCTTACAACTCATTGCTTAACACTTTTAGAGTTAACTATTAGTCTTTTTTGTTCCTCTAACCGTCAAATATAGGTTGCCCTTCCAGTTATTTCATAATACGAGAATCTAATAGAAAGTTCTTGAAACAACATCAGAACGTTTGCTTCTAAAGTTCATAGAGCTAAAATTAAGTTCTTATCGAGTAAAAACGTATTAAGCAGAAAAACGGTCTCTCAGTTCACGCGCTGAGGTAAAGTTCCAAGCCTATTTGTAGAGGATAAAAATTAAAATGCACAACATGCATTTAACCTAATATTGTTGTTCGCTTCATCTCCATGAGTTTTTATAATGTATTGTGTACGTAAGAACGAAAAAGTATGAATCTGCATAAGTCTTAGTACGACAATATTAATTAATTACAACCCTAATAACGGCTTATTATCGATTGTTCAATGATATTATTTAATCAGGATTGTATAGCTATGGTTGGAGTGATGCTAAATATCTTCCTGATTATGCGTAATACTTTCTGTTTCGATAAAAATCTTTAATAGATATGTTATGTAAACTTAGTAAACTTTTATAACCATGAGTGTACTAAGCATCGATTGTTCAATAATATTATTTAATCAGGATTGTATAGCTATGGTTGGAGTGATGCTAAATATCTTCCTGATTATGCGTAATACTTTCTATTTTATAAAAATCGTTAATGGATATGTTATGTAAACTTAGTACATTTTTATAACTATGAGTGTGTACTAAGCATCGATTGTTCAATAACATTATTTAATCAGGATTGTATAGCTATGGTTGGAGTGATGCTAAATATTTTCCTGATTATGCGTAATACTTTGTGTTTAGATAAAAATCTTTAATGGATATATTATGTAAACTTAGTATATTTTTATAACTATGAGTGTACTAAGCATCGATTGAAAAAAATTAAAATAACCTGTAAATCACTTTGAACTATAAGTAAATTGTCATGTAAAGCAAAATCAGAACATGTAGTACTAGTGTAATAAATATAGGTTTTTCTTGAAATCTCACGTACGTTATTTGCATAATGAAGGCACCCAGCTTATTACAGGTTGAATTTCTTCTGAATACAGTTTTTTTTAGTAGCAGAATTCAGAATAAAAAATAATACTTGTTAAATTTTTACACGAAATAGGAATCAAATTTGGCAAGTAAAATAATACGTTTACACTTATTTAAAAAAATGACACAGTATTCAAAAAAACATTCCAATATATATATATCAAATTACAGTTAAATTAAGATTTTTGGAACTTATATCCGGGAAAATATCTCTGCACAGTGCTCGGATTATCACGACGCATAATGAATTAAATGAATAATCTAACTAACCTTCTTGATCAAGTGTGGTTTTAAATCTGGAAGACATCAGACGAAATTGACCGCGGTTTTTCAACTGAGCACAATAGCTGATAAAGTCATCACAGAAACATGCAAACGTGCAATAGTCATTTGTTCTGTCCTCGGGTCATAGTCTTATCTGGCCCCTCTACAGTGACGCCCTCTTGGTATTCTGTATGAGTTGTAAAACACCGAGGATATGTGTCAGGGAAATCTCATATTTCCATTAAATCTATGTAATACATATATTTACAAAGGCAATCTTCCACAAAAATCTGTTTTACTATTATAAATTTGTATTCAGGTTCAAAAATAAAAAACAAACAAAATATATTTTAAATTGAGTAATATTATGTATATTAAATAAATGTAACATTTGAGGACTTTATAAGTAAATATCCATGTTTAGTATTAGAAGAAGACCAAAACAAAAGGTCATTTAAGGGTATTTTTGAGTGCACATAAAATTTATTGTAACCATATATAAATTTAATATCATAATATGAATAGATCATATAAATGAATACTTGACTTAAGAAATAATGTTTAAGGTAGTTAGTGACTCTTCACACCTATGTACGATGGTCTTCAAGAAGTTCAGCAAAAAGTATAACGTGACCATCGGTCAAGATGTACATCCTTATAAGCAGAATATCTGGCATACATTCATACAATTAGTATATTTGTGCCTATAAATTTAATTCGTACCACAAATTAAAACTGTTAGTGTGGTATTCCTTTAGGTATAAACTCCTTAATCTCCAAAAACACACCCTTAATGCCTAAATATATGAGCAAAATAACAATTCAAATTTAATTTAGCGGAGTCTAACCCAAAATAGTAATTTTGTTGTAGATTTCAGTTTTATGATTGTAAATTTCACCTGAAATTTTACCTTTCTAGATATATGTAACGCGTAACATGAAACGGTGAAAAAAGTAGAATTGTAATGCTGATACTCTCTAAATAAGTAGGTATTTCTTGTCCGATGCCATACCAGTGAATATAATCAAATTTAGGGGTCTAGCCAAGCCAGTCGTATTAGTAAGTAGTATAGGGGAATTCTGAAACACAAAAAGTGCGATAAAATGCAAATACATACAAGATTTTATAGCTCTTAAAAATAAAACTGTGGGTCTTTAAAGTTGTTTCCTTCAAAAATGAAATCCTGATAAAATGAATGTATTCCTAAAAAGTAAAAAGCAATTTACTTTGATAAAAAAAATTTCGCCTGATTTCGTAAAAAAAGCAATTTACGACACAGAAAAAGTTTTGCGAGATATCAATGTAACTAAATCGATGTAATATGGTAGAAGATTATCCACATAATAAAAGTTAGTGCACTGGCAATATTACAACTGAACACACTTTATATATATAAAATGTATATAGATTTTATTCCGTTTCTGAATTATTATATTTTAACATGGATGCCGCTAAATCCAAAACCTCTTAGAAAACTGTATAAAGGTGTTACACAATCCTTGGTTCAAATATTAGTAGCCTAGGAGATGGTCATTTTTGTTATCCCACGTCAATGTGCTATGTTTTTTACATATATTTTTAAAACAAAAATTTTTTTAACATTTTAAAATTAAATACTCTGCTAGACTACAATAAGAACATTTGGTCTTCAAAACAATACACAATATTTGAGATACCTCAGTATAGTTTTAGATATATACAGAATTAACAATGTGTTCTTACTGACGGAATTGTATGTTCTTCTTGTTTTACCAAAATCAAGAGAAAATATACTATGTTTTAATTTAATTCACGTTTTTATTAATTAAAAATGTATATTTTGTAGACTATATGTACTGACACTTGCAGGAACTTAACGTAATACTGCAGTATTTTTACACTGATATCGAGACCAGGATATTCGCTAGTAATTTTGTGACATTCCTATGATAAAACGAAGCAAGCGATATACGACTCCGAAGTTGACGTTGGGATATTGTTTGTCAGCAGCGATTTTGGCTGATGTTCAACGATCAAAAGCGGCGAAGTTCAAGGGTAAGCCTTCAGAGAATCCAATGGTACTCAGGAGACGAATGAATGGGCTCATCAACAACAGATTGCTTCCTTGTTAATTACCTATCTCCTCCACTTCTCTTCCTTACATTGCTATAGCGTAGGCGTAGGATGAACATTACTTGTATTTATTTACAAATTATATTTTGTACAACCATCTAAACTTTCCTTGATTGGCTGAACGTTAGTAACGCCTAAGGGACTGCAAAATTTCTCACACATGTGTATTATTATATTCGCACAAAATATCCAGAAAACCTTATATATAGATTTAAAATTTAGCATGTAAAACATCAATTAAATGGCTTAGCATTAACGCATATTTTTTACATTTGTCTTATGGGTAACCTTGATGGCAACGAATATCGTAAGATAAATAAATGTATAAACCAATTGTATCACTCAAACATGGTATCTAATGAAAAATCATAATACGTTATATAGTATCACGTATAGTATTAAGGTCGATAAGCATATTGAAAAATATATATCAATTGTAAACTGGTGCATGAAAAACTTTTACAAATGAACGTGTTATATGATCGTGGACGTCCCTATATGGGGTTTTTGCTGAACGTTATTGAAACCTAATTTCAAGGGCGGTATATTTTTTCTTTTGCTTCCCGCAGGGATATAACAATTTATTTTCTACCATTGTCTGTCTGCCGGTCTACAGGACAAATCTCAACAGTAAAATGTGCTTTAAACTTGTAAGTATTCAAACAATTTCAGCATGCCCTATTGGCATATGTCATGTGGTGTCACGCACTCCAACCTTGTACAGTTTAAAACTGTACAAAGATAAATAAGGGATTAAGAATATTAACTCTCTTTAATATTTAGAAGGAAATAAATTGTAACATTAATGAAGTACATAATTGTGTTTTATTAAAGTTGTATAATAAACTAATTATAGTATATAGGGTATTTTTCACAAAATATTATGCAATTAAAGACAGGAAATACTAAAACTTTTTTTACATTGTTCGAATGAAGTATTCCCAGCACAGTAGAAAGATGAAGGATGTTATGACTAAAATATTATTTATTTATTTTCATGGGATATAAATGTTCTAAATAGGTGAAAACCGCTAAGGACGCAAACACACACACACACACACACACACCACACACACACACACATATATATATATAATATATATATATATATATATATATAAAATTTACGTTTTACTGAACATGTTTTTCCAAAAGAGATTTACATTTTTTCTAGATTCATAATTACTGTAGATGTAAATTTCTACAAGTTTAAATGGCCGCCGTATTGAAACGAAATATATTCTGATTATATATTTTATATTCCAAAGATAAATCAATCGTTCTCTACCATATATTCTAACGATCTTAGCCGAGAAAATTATAAGATAAATATTTTGATTTATTCAAGTTTCAACCCATTCAGTATTTCTATCATCAGTTCTTTGGTAGAGAAAGGGATTAGTTGCATGTAATATCTCAAAAACGTTTGGAATACAAAAACATGCTTAATACAAACATTTAGTAAATCCTACAGGCATTCCAGGACAAGTTTTTTTCCAGGCTCATAAATACAATGTTGACAACTTTTTTGATTGTGATTTAATGGTGAAACTCACAGTTTATACAAGCAGCGTTACACAACATTTCAAGGGGGCGTAGTTTTGGAATCTGGGGGTCACGTTCGGTGAAGTTATGGGGAAATTTTCTTCGGATCTATTATGGAGCCCTTGCAATGTACTAATTTTTGTATAATCAATCCAACAATAAATACTTGTATAATATTTGCTCCTTCGGTGGCATTATTTAAATATAATTATTTTAACTCCCCAATGTAATACTACTTGTGCATACAAGAATCACTTTTACAGCCAAAGCAGGGCAGTAACTAATAGCATATTTGAAAGACATGTTAAAAGTGGGAGGTTTTACGGCAAACGTAAACACTGGCAGTAAACGTCAGATGGACAAGGAGAGCCGTGTACTGTCTTGAGAGATAAAACGAAACCTCTCGTCATCTTCTGTTAGGAAAACATACTGGAACCAGAATCTGGGGCTGCTAACATTGTTGTCACTAATTAATCAAAGTTACCTAACACGATGCCGTGAAGCAGTAAAGTTAAAATTAGGTTAAGCCGGTGTAATCCCTACACCGTTAAGCCGTTAATAACAAAGATACATAGGGACGTAGAACACAGGTGGTGTTGTTTATGGCGTGTGGTACTGCTTTGATTAATTAGTTACAGATCCCTTTGTTATACATATATCTATATAAATATAGACCAATAAATAAAATAATGTTCACTGAAAGTATTTAAAAACCGAAATGGGTTTTTGAACTTCATATTTTGTACAAACTCTTGTCGTAACCAGAGAAAACAAACATTTGTACAACTTGTTTCCTTGATGATACCCACGGAATATGTAAATTATAAATACTAGTAATAGTGCTATTTTAAATACTTATAATGGTCGTACTTCAAAACTACTTTTCGAGAAAGTAGTGCTAGGAAATAGTTTTAAAATGTTTGCCTAATAGACAAGGATATACACTGTGAAACTTTTGAGACATACATTAAAACTTAGTTCTAGGTCATTCCATTAAATACGTTAAATAAAATGTTGTGAAGAATTTTGAATTTTGACCTGGATCAGCCAAAAACTTTGAGGCCCCCGTTGTAACTAAAATGTGGTAAAACAATTTATAAAACCCCTTTTCTGTAGTGTTAAACATACATTAAGTTACCTTTTTAGTGGTCGATAAAAAGCGGTTTGTTTTCCCTGGCCTCGGAAAACAATATACTTGGTTTTAAAAATATATAAAAACCAGGATCGGATAAATATTTTATAACATTTAAATCCAAAACTGAATCTATTAAACAATAATACAGGTCCCATTGCTAAAGAGGTTACTAGAGAAACAAACGTCAAAAAAAAACTTTTACATTGACAGAAATGTTACTTAAATGGTTCAGGATACCATTTTGAAAATACAAAAATGAAAATTTCGATTTTTGGCGTTCACTCCAGATCTATAGTGCTAACATGAACCATGGGTGTAGTGAAAATTGTATACAGGATGTAGCCAACATTTTCTTACAAATATGCAAACATTTCTCTGATGAAAATACGTGATACACCAGGAATGATATATTCTATTAAATTATTTACCCATTTGTTTGTATGTGTTTGTATCTGCATTATTAATTTTTTTTAAGTAGTTTGTATATGATAAATATCTCACATATACATACATACAAATACACACATATATATATATAATATATATATATATATATATAATATATATATATATATATATATATATATATATATATATATATATATATATACATACATACAATTCGTAGGAAGAGAAATGAATTTTTGGGATAAAGGTGAATTTGTCTTAAATATGTAAAGAACAATGTTGCGCTCTATTTGAAAAATAATAATAACCTCATATGTGTAGGGAAAATTCGAAAATACACTGTACACAGGAATATTAAACACGAGAATTAGTCCTAAACGAGCAATGAATTTGAAGATCAAGTTGGTCTATTATTATATAAAAATTTAAAGATAGTCTTAAACAGTGCTATCAATACATGTCGTATTACGTGTAGAAAAATAATATGTAACTATAAGTGTAAACCATGAGTTCTTAGTTTAATAGCCTCTAAATTGTCAAATTTCTATTGTTATTACATTTGAATATGCCATTCCAAAACATTTTCAATTAAAACCCCTACTACATATTGAAAGTGTTTTAAAACACGCTGTTGTAAAAGTGTTGTGCTTCTATCATTGTAACAAAGGTAGTAGCACATTTATTGTTACTTTACATTTACTTTCAACAACGTCAAATAATTCACAATATTACCATGTAAAGATTGGTTTATAATATTAAAATTATAAAAATATGAAATTATACAAATTAAATGAACAAGAGTTACGTATATTGTAGCATAACTAAGAGAAACTGATTGAAATCGGAATACTCTTTTTCTATAGGTTCAGATATCTAAGCCGATAAAACACATAGTTATTTTATGTCTATTACACTCACTGAAATTAAACTTCATTCAATACCAGTTACTGGATAATTAGGAATACGTCCATTCAATGTAATACACATTCCTATTTGTTACTTACATTAGAGACCATTTAATGCTATGGAGTTTACTTATTGTAGGTGAGTCGTGTATCTTATCAGATAAAACATTACTCCTGAGCCTAACACTCTGAACTGATATCAATCCATTCATCACCTGCCTTATCTCTACTCAGTCCGAAGAGTGATGGTGAGTTTAAGCTCATTCAAATACGCTTTCCTCTCGGATAAGGCTTGATTATTTTTGTAGTATTATTTCAATACAATATACCAATTGCTACATTGTCTTCTATTTTTTAAGATTGTGGATTTTTATTCAGTTAGGCATGAATAATTTAACTTTACGATACGAAAAAATAATTTTAGCTCTTGTTTTACCAAAAGATAGTAGGTATTACAATAACACAATTCCTGTAATTTGACCTCGGATTAACCGCCAATCTCCTTTACCGTTGCCGTTTCAGGAAGTGAGTCACGTCTACCCGCAATCAGTGCAGTATCATTGAAAACGTCACATATTACTCTGTTTACAATGTTCTATCTTTTATGAATTACACTTTTATACAGTACTTCTTGAACGTACTTAACCTTATTAGTGGGACCAGTGTAAATGTAAGCTTGTTTTATACTCATCATGATGTACGCGTATTATGTTTTGTATAGTTTATGGGTTGTACTATCTGTGAAATAAAAATTATCTTATATTTTGTTACAGCCTGATGATTGTATAATGGTGAAACTATATTTGTATTACTTTGGAATATACGTGAACAAGCTTCGGCTCCGTAGATGGTCAGATCAGAAGTCTGCTTGTGTGACTTACACGCATGTCGGGAAGGATAAACATAACTGTATTAAAGATATTATATTAATTTACATATTAGATACTTTTGTGGTAAGAACTCTCCTCTCCCTAGGAAAACTCTCGTCTTTTTTGAGGTAACGAAAGTCTTACTCTCATTCCAATCATAGAGTATTGTTTCTACGGGTACCTGTTTTGGAAATATAATAATCACCATACAATCCCATTATTTGTTTATAGTGAGCACATGTAGGATAAAATAAATGTAAATGCAAACACTGAAATACTATTTTCGTTTGAATGGACAGTACCTGATATAATAGTAGGCTTTATATTATTGTTTGAGTTTAATAGGTTAGAGTTTTATAAAACGTTTACGTTTTTTTAATAATCTTCCCGTAGTATATATGTTATTTTCTGTTAAAATTTTCGCAATTATTATGTACATTATGAACTTTTTAGAGTTTTTTCTTTACTTTTATAGGGCAGCAGACTAAAGCCTTGTGATTGAACAGAGATTATTTTCTAATTAAAACTTAATTCATAGCCAAACATGACCGCAAACATTATAGATAGACTAAACCTTAACGTTTAATAAAATTTAGGAAAACAGCTACATCTTAAGGATATAGGAGAAACAGTTTGTTTTCATGTTTGTACTCCAGCGCCAGGCACCGAACCAGGTTATATGAACTTTAAAACAACATACGTTACATACTCGAATAAACTATCGCCCATTTAAGGATTCAGTCGACTTTATAACTATATCGTACTGGCCTTTAGTTTTAGTGAAATTTTCTTTATAAAATACCATGCATAACCTCTACAACTTAATTATACCAGTTAGTTTTCATATAATAATGTCGCAAAATATATTAAGATTAAAATTATCAATTCCTGATTAAATTAGATTATATCGCGTTTTAATGACACCTATACAAAAATTGTTACAGTATTCATTAGTATTTTTTGTTGATAAGATAATGAGATGTTTTGGAATTAAATTGGAACTCTCTTCATCGCAATTGCATTACACTTTATGAATTTTTAAGCAGAATAGTTTTAAATTACGATTTAAAAATTAGTTTATAATGGAATAATCATAGGCAGAATAAGGGAATAATAATCGAATAGATGAAAAAAGTAGAAAAACCAAATAAATACCTTATTTACGAAAAAAGGCTGTTAAAATTTAATATAGAAAATATTTACTCAAAATTATTTTGGATCATACATATAAACATTCAAATAATAATAAAGTGATAATCTAAATATGTGCAAATTAGGGTTAAATTTCGTATGTAGAACAAAGAGCTCAAGTTGATAAAATTTTCAATATTTCGCTAATGAAGGGAACAAAAGTACAAGATGTAGCTGTTGGTGGAAGATTGCATGAAGTTTCGTGTGCACTAAGCAATAAATATCCTTATCGCTACTTGGCTAAATTGAGCGCGACGGCTCGCCGATAAAATTTCACCTGTACACAACTGAATTGTACGTCACTTGTAGGAACAATATCTAAGCCTTAAAATTGTGCTTGAAAACTCATTAAATTAACTGAAACGGTTTTTTGCGAGCCAGTGTTTGTGGTAAGTACGTTTAGAATGTTATGTATAAAGTTCAATATTAAACGTTACTGGTTCCAAAACTGTAAATATAATGCAAAGATGTGACCATTGTACACTCATATTACCCTATGAAACATTTTAGTGCCAGCTTTCGTGCCAATACCACCTTATCCACAGCAGTAGGAATATATATTGAAAATATATTTATCCTGTAGTTTTCTCGTTGCTATTATTACTACCCATAAAAGCAATGTAAAAATATTGGTTAAGGCTCAGCTAAATCCACGAAGTGAAGTACAACATCATAAAACTCAGAAATCATTTATATAAGAATGAACTTTCATAAACTTCCAGTCTATAAGCCAGTTCGTTCTCTATATATTGTTATGATTGACAGACAGACATATATAACAATCTTTCAGTCTCAATAGTAATAGAGTGGCTTCCCTAATACGTTGCGTACGGTGGTACTTTGTAGTTTGCGAGTTTGTTTAGTTGTGGATTTATAGTTTGTAACGTTTTAGTACAAACTTTTACCACCAGAAGGTGGGGAGATGCTCGAATGAGACTTCAAATCCATGGAATCACAAAATTTTACGAGTTGTACATTGCAAAATATTAACATATTTATTTGCTTACTATTTTCAGGAACTAAATATCGTACGAAGATACTAAATAAACTTCCACGTTTGTTGTACACTATCTAAATCCAAAATTCCTCATTATTATTATTCCCTACGTAATGTGCGTGCTTATAAAATTCATAATTTAACCAATAAGTGCTTACTTTTAAAATTATTATATCCGAACGGTCTAAGAGATAAAGATATTTCCATAGTAGAGTTTGTCGTACTGTTTTGAAGAAGAGAATATATACTGACATAGGACTGAGAAGCCTACTTCAATAAACATGTGTCTAATTATGAGCGTTTCAATTCACCTACGTTGCAAAGGTTTTATAGGTCGGTGTCTTATCATCCCTATCAAACAGCTATATACCATAAACGCTCATAACAATCTACTTTGGTACAAAATCGTCTACTTCCGGTTCGAGTAATATGCTTTCTGTTTTGATATTTATAGTACCATAGTGAGTTTGTTTTGTTATCACGGTGAGGAAAATATGCATACATACGTAAGACTAAGAAGCTTATTACGGTCTAGAGAGAAATCCTACTAACACCAATCTATTTTCTGGTCTAAGGGGCTAATTCTTACAGTTCATGTGACATTTCCAAATATTTTTTATAAGGTTCATGATTTCCCTGTTCTTGTTTTTCAGAATTTAGTCTGTGGAATGCATCATTAAGGCATGTCATTGTTCATTTTTCAGTACTTTCTTAAGCCACTGTTAAACAACATATCACAATATCCCACCAGTGTTTAAATAGTATTTACAATGTATTCGATGTTATTATTTAGTCAAGGAGCAGTTTTAGGTAACATTTAGACATTAAATATGTCTTGGCTAACTGCATTACAATAGCGATCATCACTGCATGCCTACTATTTTATAAGATTTATTTTATAAACAGCAGTTACAAGTGACAGTTGAATTTGGATTATGAAACATAAATATAATTTTTTTCCGAATAAAAACGTGTTTCACGAAATATTTAAGATCTTTCTCTTCATATAACCTTTCTTAGATTTCAAGGAATACTTTACAAAACGAATTAGGTGAAATGATCCAGCTGCTCTCGAGATTAGTGCTTAGCAACATAGTTTTTGGTTAATTTTTATTATTAAGATTAGCAGTTTGTTTGGCGTACGTTACTGACGACTTAATTTATGCTATGGCAGAAGTTATCTTAATATCATTAATATACATTATACCTATAAACTTATATATAATTTCAAAAGGTTTGTGATTTGGTCTTCCGATGATACAGGTATGTTAGATTGGTTATTTAAAGACATAGGTGACGGATACGGCCAAATAAAAATTAATTGAATCGTAAAAAGTAAGGGCTCTGTGGTGTAATGGTAGCAAATTCATCTGGCAAGTGAGAGATCCAGGTTCGAGTCCCGGCGGAGCAAGTACTTATTGTGATTCAATGTTTATTGAAATTAAATTAGGCTATTTCCACTTGTAAAATTTAATAAATGTAATATGTTGTTCTGTTCATGTGTTCTGTCGGGTCCTATGAAAGCTCGTTTTAACGGTTCATTATATTACAGGGCATTTCATGGCTACTTGATTCTTTATATCTTTTTATTACTCCTCTTTATTAACATATACTTTGCAGCTTGCGCAAGAGCACATAATCTTGGATTTAAGCAATTAAAATACCTACTCTGAACTTCAAACAGAACACAAAGTAAACAAAAACACTAGTAGGCTAGTGGTATATAATTATTAGTTCAGCATACAAACCTTTATTTCATGAGTTTCACCCGAATTAAATAAAAAACCTGAGTTTTTTTATATACTAAAACAGTTATTCTGTATGTTTGAGAATAAGTGTAATATGTAATATCATTATAAATTGAAGTTAGAAACATCATTATAGAATAAATCTAAAGGGCCTAGTAACATTTCTTGAGATAGCAAAATGTAATATGAGGAATTTATGGTAAAACAGCCTACTTTATTTATGGTGAACACATAACAAATAACTATCTTTAATAGTGAAGGATAGAAAACATATATTCTATCTAAGATCAAATATTTCATTAACTCGTTGACTGCCATGAGGACCACGGTGGCTCTCACTATGTTCTATACGTGACGCCATGAGAGCCACCGGTGGCATTTGGGCCAGGAACGTCATAACTGAACTATCATTGGTTATACATCCCATGTGATCAAATACGGTCTCCTGAGTATTATAATCAACAAGATTCGGTCCTAGGCCAATTGTATTAAAAGTTGTAGCTGAGGACCACCTGTGGCTCTCATGGCCTGGGCAAATCTTTTTCTGCTTCCATCTGAGTGGTTTTTTTAACTTAACCAGCTGTTTTAGTTTGGTTATGTAATTTCCCGCAAATTCTCGTCACCCTGTTGTTTTGTTTTATTGTGTGGACCACCGGTGGCTCTCATGGCACAGCCAAGTCTCTATATCTAGTTTCCAGCTAATTCGTGTTCTATTCGTTTTGTCTAGATCATAATATTGAGTTTTAGTGCTGTTAAAAAAATGAGTGCGGGTCGATTGAGACATGATGACGAGGATTTAGGGGATTTTGTGAACAGAATATTAGAGGAACCTGCGAGTACAGGTACAGAGCCGGTGGGTGTTGAAGAGGAGGATAATAGTGAATTTGACGACAATGGTAGTGAAAAGTGAATTGTTTGGAGGTCATGATTCAGATATGGACCCTGAATATCTTCCTTCAGAGGATAGTAGTGAAGACAGTGATAACGATATGAATACCTTGGACCAAAGGCAGCTCGTCCACAACCAACTTATTCAGCAGCAGCCCAACCCACACCCACAGCCTGACAATGGAATCCAACAGGTAAACCAAAACATTGAGCCAAATTACTTAGCCTTGACCTTGGGAAATACTAACCAAAACAACTTATCATCATTCGAGTTTCAATGCATTACCTCTTATCTCACAAGAAATAAGGAAAAAAATTGAGGGTGCTTCCCCATTTGAAGTCTACAACCAATTCTTTGTTGACAACTCTTTTTTTTACAGAAATTGTACTGTAAACAAACCTATATGCACAGCAGACATAGAATCTGGTGTACCTTCTGATAAGTCTCGGCTCAAATCCTGGCTTCCAACAGACGAAAAGGAAATTAAGCAATTTTTTGGTCTCATAATATGGATGGGGTTAGTTTAAATGCCAAGTTTAAATTTGTATTGGAGCACAAAAAACATATACAAAAATGAAATGTGCAAAGTAATGCCTAGAAACAGATTTGAACTGTTACTTAGAATGCTTCATTTCAGCGATAATACAAATGCAGATGAAACAAACAAACTATACAAAATACAAAATATACTTGACTCCCTGAATGAAAAATTTAAATCTGCTCTGACTCCTCAGCAGCAATTCTGTATTGACGAGAGTTTGATTCCCTTTCGTGGCAGGGTGGGATTTAGACAATACATCCCTAACAAGGCCAGCCGCTATGGCATTAAGATCTTTAAGCTATGCACTGAAAAGGGTTACACCTGGAATTTTAAGGTGTACACAGGTAAATCCGAAGGAAGGAGAGTTGGTCTTGCTCAGGCCATTGTGATGCAGTTGATTTCCCCGTTACTTGATGCTGGTCGAACACTGTATGTTGACAATTGGTACAGCAGCATAGCTCTAGCCCATACCTTGAAAGAGCGTTCCACTCATTTAGTTGGAACACTTCGTAAAAACAGAAGAGGAATCCCAGCATGCATTGCAAATGCAAAGCTAAACAAGGGTGATGTTGTGGGGAAACAAAGCAATAGCAATGTCGTCGTGATAAAATTGAAAGATAAGAGAGAAGTAATGATGATAACGACACAGCATACTGATGAATGTATTGAGATTCCTCAAAGGCGAGGAATCAAAATAAAACCAAGATGTGTGGTTGACTACAACAAGGCCAATTCTTTCATAGATTTGTCTGATCAAATGGCTTCATATTCTAGACCTCTGCGACGCTGCGTAAAATGGTATAAGAAAGTACTGTTTGAACTACTTCTAAACACAGCAGTGGTGAACTCACTTCTTCTGTACAACATTGTGAATGAAAAGAAAATGCAAATCACCCAGTTCAGACAGGAAATTGCAGATTCTCTTATTGAAACCAAAGAGGGAGAGGAAGATGAACCTCAAGCTGCAAGAACCCCCAAACATAAGCTTATCGAAATCCAGGGTCCTAAACGCTCAGTACGTCGGAGAATCGGCAACTGCTACAAAACTCTCTCAAAGTCTTATGGTCGTGAACATGCCCAGAAACAGTGCAAGAGAGTAACCACAAAATGTGTCATGTGCAATGTATTTATTTGTTTGAACTGTTTCAATGCAACCCATAAAAGCCCATTCATGTAATATTAGTGTGTAATCTAAAGTTCTGAATACAAACATGATGTACTTATTACATTCAATTATTTTAATTATAATCTAATTTTTCAAGGCTATAGAGGTTTTATAATTTTTAACTTTTACTCATGTTATAAAACAAGTTCTTGTACAACTGGGTTTTACTTAGTCTATTCCTATAGTGTAAACCACAATAAACAAACCCAATTTTTTAGCTTATTTATTTTGAGTTGTAAAAACAGTATCCAATAACCATATGACCTTTTTTATCTTCATTTAATAAGCTATCAGTTAGTATAAATATAATTGCTGGAATGTGTTTACAGATACTGTGAAAAAAGTTTAAAAAATGTATAACCTGAGAGCCACCGGTGGTCCTCACGGCGTAGTTCAGTACACCTGTTGAGAGCCACCGGTTGTCCTCATGGCGCCCAGAGGAAGTTCATAAAATTAGTCCTTGGCCTACAGATACAGCAAAAAATATATTCCTTGGTGGCAGTCAACGTGTTAAATTGTGTAAATAAGTATTAGTGTTAAAGCAATCTTATGTATAAAAAGTTATATGAGCCAAATATAGAAATAAAAGAGCAAATTCTAAGAAAAAAAGTTTATATGATAATGGACACGATACCAATGGTTTTGCTGATCACCTTGCGGGAATCGCTTGTGCACGCTTTATCTTTTAACTTATTATAAATAATATCGAATTATACTTGGAACAGTAGACTTTATTTAGGAAGCAATCCTTAAATTGTCATTCATACTACTGTTTAATTCAATATAATCCACAAATAATAACAACAGTTTATCATTGGCTCACAGAAATTAAATTGGTTTTCTTCAGCCAATCAAAGCATCAAGCGTATTAAGATTAAATGTTTTAATATTCAGCTGTAGTGAAGCTTTAATTTACAAAATTAGATACTTTAAAAACAATGCCAAATGAAATATTTAAAAGACTATTATAAATATACAGTTAAGATGGTCACCAGCACAGCCGACTCTTATTCCGAGTAAAGCATAAAATGTGTTACTTACACAAAATTTTTTGTAACTTATATAATCAGTGGTAAAAGTCGTATCCAAACTGTGATATAATATTTTGTTTAGTCTCATTGCCGAATATGTATAAGACAACTGTAACTGGGTCAGATTTATTCAAAACACGTAGCTAAGACTGACCTTTATATACATTTACTCTTATTTACATTTACTTATATATATAATTAGTATTTATGTATATATAAACTGATACATATATAATATTCTGTATGTGGTAGAAATACTACTTAAATGACATGTTTCGTCGCATTTAGGGTTAAACATTTCGATTTCAAATGGAAGGTAAAGATGACTACGGTTAGGTAAATTTAGTTATAATCTTTTCATTGGTTGCCTACAATATTCTCATAGTAAATTATAATAATAAGAAATTAGTTCACCAGGCTATAAGTAATTGTATAAGTAAACACTTTCGACTTAAAGTTTTAACACTATTAAATGCTATAAAAATGTATCTATTCCATACTTAATAAAAATGGAGATTATTAGTAATTTTACCACAACAGTCTACAAACTACTGTACTACTGCTAATAACAACAACACTACTCATTTAATACTGTTGTAAATCCTTTGTAAACTTCAAATAAAATGTTTAAATTCGTAGCTATTGTTGTTCAAGCAAACAGTTACCTATTTTCAAGCGAAAAGCAAAAGAAATGTAAATGCAGGTTCTAATTATTTAACCGAAGTCAATCTATTACAGTCAATAATATAATCTAAGATAATAAAAAAGAACTATTAAATAAACATACAAAAGTTTCCAACAAGCTTTAGTGTAGAATATTTTATTTAAAATAGGGAATTTTACTAAAAGTGTCCTCTTATTTGCTATGATTTAAAATTAAAACTCATGGGATAAATTTGTAGGTAATTTACGATTGCCGAAAAAACCTGATTAGTACCAAGGTACATAATTGGCTCTAATAAATGGATTTCTTTTTCTTTGAAGAAGCTTTCACAGTTATTTTGATTATGTTGAATGACACTCATTATATTTATTAATCGTAAAAAATAAAATACGATATTCATGTTTCATCATTTTTTATTATAAGTATATTGACAATTAAAGAAAGTACAATGGATAATCTGTTTTATAGTTAAGTGATATAACCTAAACAATATAAAAAATAGTTAGCAGTGCAATTAAATTAATATTATTGAGATATGGATCTAAACAAGATTATTTTAGTTATTTCAATTTGGTGCAAGCCATACATTATTATAACTTAAGAAGAAGAAATGAAAATGATGTTCGTTTAAATGCATTTAAACGTTGCTAAGTTGTTCTTGAAGAGGTATAGATTTGAAACTTTACCTCATCACGTGAATTGTGAGTCCTTTTTCTGCTTGATAATCTTGTACTAGATAAGAACTTAATTTACTGCTATCATCACTCCCTCCATCGTCCTATTTACACATCTTTTAGTTTAACATAGCATGGCATAGTATATAGCCGTGTGGTATTGGATAAAATTTACAGAATTGTGAGCTTTCAAATCGTTATGCGATTCCCATTTGAAATTAAAAGTAATTTTACCCGTCGTTCAATAATTTTGTAACTTGTCTAATACTATTAACTTAATAATTTTGAAAAATGTTGTTACATAATATTAAGGTTTATTATGAGTTGTGTGCATCCAAAACGTCCCTTAAATAACGCTTGTTCCATTAGTATTTTTTTATTGCGTATTAACTTAAACATTCCACATCGTTAAATTTGCCGCAATACAATTGGCCAGTTTAAAAAACCTTAAACAGTTTTTTTTTTCATCTAAGATCGAAATAATTAAACGTACCATGAAACTGAGATTTCCTTAATACATATTCTCAGTGATGCACAGCTCATACAAAAATACCAAAAACGGGTCACATTGTAGAGTAGGCTGATAAGAGTGTGACCCGAGGACAGAACAAATGACTATTGGATGTTTGCGTGTTGTTGTGACGACTTTATCAGCGTTTGCGCTCATTTCACACACCGCAGTCAATTCGTCTGGTGTCTGTCAGATTTACAACCACACTTTATCAACAAAGGCTAACGGTTAGATAGATTTTTCATTTTTATGTATTGTACTTTTTGATAATCTGATCACTTTGCATAGACATTTATTTGCACATGAATTCTCCAATCCTTAACTAGAACTTCATATACGTAAACATGAACCAACGAAACATTTATTTCGTTCTTAATATAATATGCTATCTAGATGTAATGATTATTGTAGACTGTTATATATAAGCCTCACCTAGCCATGCACAAATTTTTGTCAGAGGGTTATGGGATATCAGACATTTTATATTTAGATTTATAACTACGACCATTTTGAGGTTATACACTTCCAGATGAATGTAAAATAATGGCTATTGCCATGTATTTATATATATAATTTCTTGATGGTTACACTATTTAGATCCTTCCTCAAGAAATAAAACCTTAAAACTCGTCTGCGAATATACTGACTCTCATTTAATTTAATGTATTTATTTATAACAAATAAATATTATTTGTAATAATTATAATTATTATTAATACATGTTTTTAAACTAATAATAACACATTATAGTTGCTATTTTCGTTGTTTGTAAAATAAAAAATACCAATAAAACTAATAATGTCTTATAATTTTAATACTGCCTGTTGAGAATTCTATAATTTGTTTGAAACTCTTTCAAATGTTGAACACTATTGCCTTTTTTACAATAACTTTTTAATCAACGTCTTACAACTCACTGCTTAACACTTTAGAGTTAACTATTAGTCTTTTTTGTTCCTCTAACCGTCAAATATAGGTTGCCCTTCCAGTTATTTCATAATACGAGAATCTAATAAAAAGTTCTTGAAAACAAAATCAGAACGTTTGCTTCTAAAGTTCATAGAGCTAAATTAAGTTCTTATCGAGTACAAAAGTATCAAGCAGAACAAAGGTCTCTCAGTTCAGGCGCTGAGGTAAAGTTCCAAGCCTACTTTTAGAGGATAAGCATTAAAATGCACAAAATGCATTTAACCTAATATTATTGTTCGCTTCATCTCCATGAATTGTTTATAATGTATTGTGTACGTAAGAACGAAAAAAGTATGAATCTGCATAACTCTTAGTACGACAATATTAATTAAATTACAACCCTAATAACGGCTTATTATCGATTGTTCAATAATATTATTTAATCAGGATTGTATAGCTATGGTTGGAGTGATGCTAAATACTTTCCTGATTATGGGTAATACTTTCTGTTTTGATAAAAATCTGTAATGGATATTTTATGTAAACTTAGTACATTTTTATAACTATGAGTGTACTAAGCATCGATTGAAAAAAATTAAACTAACCTGCAAATCACTTTGAACTATAAGTAAATTATCATGTAAAGAAAAATCAGAACATGTAGTACTAGTGTAATAAATATAGGTTTTCTTGAAATTTCACGTACGTTATTTGCTTAATGAAGGCACCCAGCTTATTACAGGTTAAAAATTACAGGTTGAATTTCTTCTGAATACAGTTTTTAGTAGCAGAATTCAGAATAAAAAATAATACTTGTTAAATTTTTACACGAAATAGGAATCAAATTTGGCAAGTAAATTAATACGTATACATTTATTTAAAAAAATGACACAGTATTCAAAAAACATTCCAATATATATATATATATGTATATAATTTCAATAAACATTGAATCGCAAAAAGTACTTGCTCCGCCGGGAGTCGAACCCGGATCTCTCACTTGCCGGGTGAATGTGCTACCATTACACCACAGAGCGCTTACTTTTTCCGATTCAATTATTTTGTATTTGGCCGTATCTGTCACATATGTGTTTAAATAAGCAAACTAACATATGATCGGAAGACCAAATACCTCTTATATGTTGAGCTTGTGTTACACATAAAACAAAAAATATGTTAGTTTGCTTATTTAAACACATATGTGACAGATACGGCCAAATACAAAATAATTGAATCGGAAAAAGTAAGCGCTCAGTGGTGTAATGGTAGCACATTCACCCGGCAAGTGAGAGATCCGGGTTCGACTCCCGGCGGAGCAAGTACTTTTTGCGATTCAATGTTTATTGAAATTAAATAAGGCTATTGCCATTTATACAATTTAATGTAAATATATATATGTGTATAAATATATATATATATATATATATATATATATATATATATATATATATATCAAATGACAGTTAAATTAAGATTTTTGGAACTTATATCCGGGGAAATATCTCTGCACAGTGCTCGGATTATTACGACGCATAATGAATTAAATGAATAATCTAACTAACTTTTTTGATAAAGTGTGGTTTTAAATCTGTCAGACATCAGATGAATTGGCCGCGGTCTTAACTGAGCACAAAAGCTGATAAAGTCATCACAGAAACATGCAAACGTGCAATAGTCATTTGTTCTGTCCTCGGGTCATAGTCTTATCTGGCCCCTCTACAGTGACGCCCTTTTGGTATTCTGTATGAGTTGTAAAACACCGAGAATATGTGTCAGGGAAAATCTCATAGTTCCATTAAATCTATGTAATACATATATTTACAAAGGCAATCTTCCACAAAAATCTGTTTTACTATTATAAATTTGTATTTAGGTTCAAAAATAAAAAACAAACAAAATATATTTTAAATTGAGTAATATTATGTATATTAAATAAATGTAACATTTGAGGACTTTATAAGTAAATATCCATGTTTAGTATTAGAAGAAGACCAAAACAAAAGGTCATTTAAGGGTATTTTTGAGTGCACATAAAATTTATGTAACCATATATAAATTTAATATCATAATATGAATAGATCATATAAATGAATACTTGACTTAAGAAATAATGTTTAAGGTAGTTAGTGACTCTTCACACCTATGTATTATGTATGGTCTTCAAGAAGTTCAGCAACAAGTATAACGTGACCATCGGTCAAGATGTACATTCCTTATAAGCAGAATATCTGGCATACATTCATACAATTAGTATATTTGTGCCTATAAATTTAATTCGTACCACAAATTAAAACTGTTAGTGTGGTATTCCTTTAGGTATAAACTCCTTAATCTCCAAAAACACACCCTTAATGCCTAAATATATGAGCAAAATAACAATTCAAATTTAATTTAGCGTAGTCTAACCCAAAATAGTAATTTTGTTGTAGATTTCAGTTTTATGATTGTAAATTTTACCTGAAATTTTACCTTTCCAGATATATGTAACGCGTAACATGAAAACGGTGAAAAAAGTAGAATTGTAATGCTGATTACTCTCTAAATAAGTAGGTATTTCTTGTCCGATGCCATACCAGTAAATATAAAACAAATTTAGGGGTCTAGCCAAGCCAGACGTATTAGTAAGTAGTATAGGGGAATTCTGAAAACACAAAAAGTGCGATAAAATGCAAATACATACAAGATTTTATAGCTCTTAGAAATAAAATTGTGGGTCTTTAGGTTGTTTCCTTCAAACAATGAAATCCTGATAAAATGAATGTATTCCTAAAAAGTAAAAGCAATTTACTTTGATAAAAAAAATTTCGCCTGATTTCGTAAAAAAAGCAATTTACGACACAGAACAAGTTTTGCGAGATATCAATGTAACTAAATCGATGTAATATGGTAGAAGATTATCCACATAATAAAAGTTAGTGCACTGGCAATATTACAAACTGAACACACTTTATATATATAAAAATGTATATAGATTTTATTCCGTTTCTGAATTATTATATTTTAACATGGATGCCGCTAAATCCAAAACCTCTTAGAAAAACTGTATAAAGGTGTTACACAATCCTTGGTTCAAATATTAGTAGCCTAGGAGATGGTCATTTTTGTTAGCCCACGTCAATGTGCTATGTTTTTTACATATATTTTTAAAACAAAAATTTTTTAACATTTTAAAATTAAATACTCTGCTAGATTTACAATAGGAAAATTTGGTCTTCAAAACAATACACAATATTTGGAGATACCTCAGTATAGTTTTAGATATATACAGAATTAACAATGTGTTCTTACTGATGGAATTGTATGTTCTTCTTGTTTTACCAAAATCAAGAGAAAATATACTATGTTTTAATTTAATTCACGTTTTTATTAATTAAAAATGTATATTTTGTAGACTATATGTACTGACACTTGCAGGAACTTAACGTAATACTGCAGTATTTTTACAGTGATATCGAGACCAGGATACTCGCTATTAATTTTGTGACATTCCTATGATAAAACGAAGCAAGCGATATACGACTCCGAAGTTGACGTTGGGATATTGTTTGTCAGCAGCGATTTTGGCTGATGTTCAACGATCAAAAGCGGCGATGTTCAAGGGTAAGCCTTCAGAGAATCCAATGGTACTCAGGAGACGAATGAATGGGCTCATCAACAACAGATTGCTTCCTTGTTAATGACCTATCCCCTCCACTTCTGTTCCTTAAATTGCTATAGCGTAGGCGTAGGATGAACTTTACTTGTATTTATTTACAAATTATATTTTGTACAACCATCTAAACTTTCCTTGATTGGCTGAACGTTAAGTAACGCCTAAGGGACTGCAAAATTTCTCACACATGTGTATATTCGCACATATATTCTCTCACATATTCGCACAAAATATCCAGAAAATCTTATATATAGATTTAAAATTTAGCATGTGAAACATCAAATTAAATGGCTTAGCATTAACGCATATTTTTACATTTGTCTTATGGGTAACCATGATGGCAACGAATATCGTAGGATAAATAAAATGTATAAACCAATTGTATCACTCAAACATGGTATCTAATGAAAAATCATAATACGTTATATAGTATCACGTATAGTATTAAGGTCGATAAGCATATTGAAAAATATACATCAACTGTAAACTGGTGCATGAAAAACTTTTACAAATTATGATCGTGGACGTCCCTATATGGGATTTTTGCTGAACGTTATTGAAACCTAATTTCAGAAGGGCGGTATATTTTTTCTTTTGCTTTCCCGCAGGGATATAACAATTTATTTTCTACCATTGTCTGTCCGCCGGTCTACAGGGCAAATCTCAACAATAAAATGTGCTTTAAACTTGTAAGTATTCAAACAATTTCAGCATGCTTTATTGGCATGTGTCATGTGGTGGTACGCACTCCTACCTTGTATAGTTTAAAACTGTACAAAGATAAATAAGGGATTAGAATAATAACTCTCTTTAATATTTAGAAGGAAATAAATTGTAACATTAATGAAGTACATAATTGTGTTTTATTAAAGTTGTATAATAAACTAATTATAGTATATAGGGTATTTTTCACAAAATGTTATGCAATTAAAGACAGGAAATACTAAAACTTTTTTTACATTGTTCGAATGAAGTATTCCCAGCACAGTAGAAAAATTAAGGATGTTATGACTAAAATATTATTTATTTATTTTCATGGGATATAAATGTTCTAAATACGTGAAAAACCGCTAAGGACGCAAACACACACACACACACACACACACACACACACACACACACACACACACAAACACATATATATATATATATATATATAACATTTACGTTTTACTGAACATGTTTTTCCAAAAGAGGTTTACATTTTTTCTAGATTCATAATTACTGTAGATGTAAATTTCTACAAGTTTAAATGGCCGCCGTATTGAAACGAAATATATTCTGACTATATATTTTATATTCCAAAGATCAATCAATCGTTCTCTACCATATATTCTAACGATCTTAGCCGAGAAAATTATAAGATAAATATTTTGATTTATTCAAGTTTCAACCCATTCAGTATTTCTATCATCAGTTCTTTGGTAGAGAAAGGGATTAGTTGGGTTTGCATGTAATATCTCAAAAACGTTTGGAATACAAAAACATGCTTAATACAAACATTTAGTAAGTCCTACAGGCATTCCAGGACAAGTTTTTTTCCAGGCTCATAAATACAATGTTGAAAAACTTTTTTTATTGTGATTTAATGGTGAAACTCACAGTTTTATACAAGCAGCGTTACACAACATTTCAAGGGGGCGTAGTTTTGGAATCTGGGGGTCACGTTCGGTGAAGTTATGGGGAAATTTTCTTCGGATCTATTATGGAGCCCTTGCAACGTACTAATTTTGTATAATCAATCCAACAATAAATACTTGTATAACATTTGCTCCTTCGGTGGCATTATTTAAATATAATTATTTTAACTCCCCAATGTAATACTACTTGTGCATACAAGAATCACTTTTACAGCCAAAGCAGGGCAGTAACTAATAGCATATTTGAAAGACATGTTAAAAGTGGGAGGTTTTACGGCAAACGTAAACACTGGCAGTAAACGTCAAATGGACAAGGAGACCTGTGTAATGTCTTGAGAGATAAAACGAAACCTCTCGTCATCTTCTGTTAGGAAACATACTGGAACCAGAATCTGGCGCTGCTAACATTGTTGTCAATAAGTAATCAAAGCTACCTAACACGATGCCGTGAAGCAGTAAAGTTAAAATTAGGATAATCCGGTATAATCCCAACACAGTTAAGCCGTGTTAATAACAAAGATACATAGGGACGTGGAACACAGGTGGTGTTGTTTATGGCCTGTGGTACTGCTTTGATTAATTAGTTACAGATCTTTTGTTATACATATATCTATATAAATATAGACCTATAAATAAAATAATTTTCACTGAAAGTATTTAAAAATCGAAAGGGGTTTTTGAACGTCATATTTTGTACAAACTCTTGTCGTAACCAGAGAAGACAAAAATTTGTACAACTTGTTTCCTTGATGATATCCACGGAATATGTAAAATTATAAATACTAGTAATAGTGCTATTTTTAAATACTTATAATGGTCGTACATCAAAACTACTTTTCGAGAAAGTAGTGCTAGGAAATAGTTTTAAAATGTTTGCCTACTAGACAAGGATATACACTCTGAAACTTATGAGACATAAGTTTCATACTCTTTTTGGAGTTATATTAAAACTTAGTTCTAGGTCATTCCATTAAATACGTTAAATAAAATGTTGTGATGAATGCGATATAAACTTTGAGGCCCCGTTGTAACTAAAATGTGGCAAAACAATTTATAAAACCCTTCTCTGTAGTGTTAAAACATACATTAGGTTAACTTTTTAGTGGTCGATAAAAAGCGGTTTGTTTTCCCTGGCCTAGTAAAACAATATACTTGATTTAAAAAATATATAAAAACCAGGATCGGAAAAATATATTTTAACATTTAAATCCAAAACTGAATCTATTAAACAATAATACAGGTCCTATTGCTAAAGGTACTAGAGAAAAAAACGTCAAAAAACTTTTACATTGACAGAAATGTTACTTAAATGGTTCAGGATACCCTTTTGAAAATACAAAAATGAAAATTTAGATTTTTGGCGTCCACCCCAGATCTATAGTGCTAACATGAATAATGGGTGTAGTGAAAATTGTATACAGGATGTAGCTAACATTTTCTTACAAATATGCAAACATTTCTCTGATAAAAATACGTGATAAACCAAAAATGATAATATATTCTATTGAATTATTTACCCGTTTGTTTGTATGTGTTTATATCTGCATTATTAAATTTTTGGAAGTAGTTTTTACGTGATAAATATCGCACATATACATAATCCATCTCGTAGGAATAGAAATGCATTCCAGAGATAAAGGTAAATGTTTTCTTAAAATAAAAAGAACAAATTATATTAAACCAAATCAAAATCGTTTATTCCCCGAAAGAAAAATTTATAAAAGATATATATCAATATATTCATTGTCTAAAATATACAATCACAAAATATTTTGTTCAATTTCAAAAGTAATAATAAAATCATATGTGCGGGGAAAATTCAGAATTATACTGTAAAAAGAAATAACAAACAAGGAAAATAAGAAATTAGTCCTGATCCAGCAATCACTTAAAAAAAGTTTATATCTACATTCTTCGATTCGTTGAATTAGTTTGCGTATGTTAAAGACTCTCTCTCTCTCTCTCTCTCTCTCTCACACACACACACACACACACACACACACACACACACACACACACACACACACACACACACACACATACAATTCGTAGGAAGAGAAATTAATTTTTGAGATAAAGGTAAATTTGTCTTAAATATGTAAAGGATAATGTTTGTTCTCTATTTAAAAAATAATAATAACCTCATATGTTTAGGGAAAGTTCGAAAATATACTGTACAAAGGAATAGTAAACAAGAGAATTAGTCCTAATCGAGCAATGAATTTGAAGATCATTATTATCTAATGACAATTTAAAAGATAGTCTTAAGCAGTGCTAGCAATACATGTCGTATTACGAGTAGAAAAATAATATGTTGTAAAAGTTGTTTGCTTCTATCCTTGTAACAAAGGTCATAGCACACTTATTGTTACATTACATCTATTTACATTTACTTTAAACAATTTCAAATTAATCACAATATTTACCATGTAAAAATTGGTTTATAATATTAAAAATTACAAGAATAAGAAATTACGCAAATTAACATCAATAAGAGTTACGTTTTTTTTGTATCATAAGTGAGAGGAAAATGATTGAAATCGGAAAACTCTTTTTCTATAGGTTCAGATATCTAAGCCGATAAAACATAAAGTTATTTTATATCTATTACATTCACTGAAATTAAACTTCAAATCAATACCAGTTACTGGATAATTAGGAATACGTCCATTCAATGTAATGCACATTCCTATTTGTTACTTACATTAGACCATTTAATGCTTAAGGAGTTTACTTATTGTAGGTGAGTCGTGTATCTTATCAGATAAAACATTTACTCCTGAGCCTAACACTCTGAAAAACTGATCTTATCAATCAATCCATTCATCACCGCCTTATCTCTACTCAGTCCGAAGAGTGATGGTGAGGTTTAAAGTGCTCATTCAAATACACTTTCCTCTCGGGAACGGGTTGCTTATTTTTTGTAGTATCAGTTCAATAAAATATAGCAAATTGCTATCATGTCTCTTATTTATCAATTTTATAGATTTTTATTAAATTAGTCAAGAATAATAGAACTTGCGATACGAGGAAAATAACTTTAGCTCTTGTGTTTACTAAAAGATATTAGGTATTACAATAACACAATTCCTGTAATTTTGACCTCGGATTAACCGCCAATCTCCTTAACCGTTGCCGTTTCAGGAAGTGAGTCACCCCTACCCGCAATCTGTGCAGTATCATTGAAAACGTCACATATTACTCTGTTTATAATGTTCTACCTTTTTATGATGTACCCTTTTTTACAGTACTTTTTATATACTGAACCTTTTTTTGGGTCCAGTGTATTTTGTTTTGCACAGTTTTATGGGTTGTAGTAACTGTGAATTAAAAAATTATCGGCTAATTAATTTAGGACTTATTATATTTTGTTACAGCATGGTAATCATAATAGTGAATCATAATGTATAATGGTAAAACTATATGTGAATTACTTTAGAACTATACGTGAACAAGCTTGGGTTCCGTAGGAGGTCAGATCAGTCGTCTGCTTGTGTGGCTTACAGAGCATGTCGGGAAGGATAAGGAAAAAACTGTAATAAACATATTATCTTAATTTAAATGTTGCATTATTTTGAGGTAAGAACTCCCCCCTAGGAAAACTCTTGTCTTTTATGAGGTGACGAAAGACTTACTCTCATTCCAATCATAGAGTATTATTTCTATGGGTACATGTTTTTGAAATATAATAATCACCATAAAAATCCAATTACTTAGTTTTAGTGAGCACATGCAGGATAAAATAACTGTAAATGCAAACACTGGAATACTATTTTCGTTTGAATGGACAGTATGTGACATATCAGTAGGTTTTATATTATTGTTTGGGTTTAATAGGTTATCGGTTTAAAAAAACGTTGCGATTAAAAATAAAATAATCTTCCCGTAGTACATCTGTTATAACTATTCAAGTTTTCACAATTATTATGTGCATTATGAGCTTCTTACAGTTTGCTCTTTACTTTTACAGGGCAGCCAGACTGAATCCTTGTGATTGAAGAGAGATTATTTTCTAATTAAAATTCAATTCATAACCAAAAATGACCACAAACATAATAGACTTACCTTAATGTTTAATAAAATTTAAGAAAACAGCTACATCTTAAGGATATTAGGAGAAACAACTTGTTTTCAGATTTTTACTCCAGAGCCAGGCACCGAACCAAGTGATATGAACTTTAAAAACAACATAAGTTACATACTAGAATAACCTATCTCCCATTTAAGTATTCAGTCGACTTTATAACTATATCGTACCTGGCCTTTAATATTAGTGAAAGTTACTTTATAAAATACCATGCATAACCTCTACAACTTAGTTATATCAGTTAGTTTTTCGTATAATAATGTCGCAAAATATATTGAGGTTAAAATTATCAATTCCTGATTAAATTAGATTATATCGCGTTTTTGATGACACCTATACCAAAATTGTTACAGTATTCATTAGTATTTTTTTGTTGATAAGATAATGAGATGTTTTGGAATTAAATTGGAACTCTCTTCATCGTAATTTCATTACACTTTATGAATGTTTAAGCAGAATAGTTTTAAATTACGATTTAAAAATTAGTTTATAATGGAAATATCATAGGCAGAATAAGGGAATAATAATCGAATAGATGAAAAAGTTGAAAAACTAAATAAATAATTTATTTACGAAAAAAGGCTATTAGGGTTAAAATTTCGTATGTAGAACAAAGAGCTCAAGTTGATAAAATTTTCAATATTTCGCTAATGAAGGGAACAAAAGTACGAGATGTAGCTGTTGGTGGAAGATTGCATGAAGTTTCGTGTGCACTAAGCAATAAATATCCTTATCTCTACTTGGCTAAATTGAGCGCGACGGCTCGCCGATAAAATTTCACCTGTTACACAACTGAATTATACATCACTTGTAGAAACAATATCTAAGCCTTTAAATTGTGCTTCAAAACTCATTAAATTAACTGAAACGGTTTTTTTTGCGAGTCAGTGTTTGTGCTAAGTACGTTCAGAAATGATATGTATAAAGTTCAATATTAAACGTTACTGGTTTCAAAACTGTAAATATAATGCAATAAGGTGACCATTGTACACTCATTTTAGTGCCAGTTTTCGTGCCAATACCACCTTATCCACAGCAGTAGGAATATATATTGAAAATATATTTATCCTGTAGTTTTCTCGTTGCTATTATTACTACCCATAAAAGCAATGTAAAAATATTGGTTAAGGCTCAACTAAATCCATGAAGTGAAGTAAAACATCATATAACTCAACTCAGAAATCATTTATATAAGAATGAACTTTCATAAAACTTCCAGTCTAATTAAGCCAGTTCGTTCTCTATATATTGTTATGATTGACAGACAGACATATATAAAAATCTTTTCAGTCTCAATAGTAATAGAGTGGCATCCCTAATACGTTGCGTACGGTTGTACTTTGTAGTTTGCGAGTTTGTTTAGTTGTGGATTTTATAGTTTGTAACGTTTTAGTACAAACTTTTACCACCAGAAGGTGGGGAGATGCTCGAATGAGACTTCAAATCCATGGAATCACAAAATTTTAACGAGTTATACATTGCAAAATATTAACATATTTATTTGCTTTACTATTTTCAGGAACTAAATATCGTACGAAGATACTAAATAAACTTCCACGTTAGTTGTACACTATCTAAATCCAAAATTCCTCATTATTATTATTCCCTACGTAATGTGCGTGCTTTATAAAATTCATAATTTAAACCAATAATTGCTTACTTTTAAAATTATTATATCCGAACGGTCTAAGAGATAAAGATATTTCCATAGTAGAGTTTGTCGTACTGTTTTGAAGAAGAGAAAAATATTATACTGACATAGGACTGAAGAAGCCTACTTCAATAAAAATGTGTCTAATTATGAGCGTTTCAATTCACCTACGTTGCAAAGGTTTTATAGGTCGGTGTTCTTATCATCCCTATCAAACAGCTATATACCATAAACGCTCATAACAATCTACTTTGGTACAAAATCGTCTACTTCCGGTTTCGTGTAATATACTTTCTGTTTTGATATTTATAGTACCATAGTGAGTTTGTTTTGTTATCACGGTGAGGAAAATATGCATACATACGTAAGACTAAGAAGCTTATTACGGTCTAGAGAGAAATCCTACCTAACAACCAATCTATTTCTGGTCTAAGGGGCTAATTCTTACTAAGTTCATGTGACATTTCCAAATATTTTTTATAAGGTTCATGATTTCCCTGTTCTTGTTTTTCAGAATTTAGTCTGTTGGAATGCATCATTAAGGCATGTCATTGTTCATTTTTCATTACTTTCTTAAGCCACTGTTAAACAACATATCACAATATCCCACCAGTGTTTAAATAGTATTTACAATGTATTCGATGTTATTATTTAGTCAAGGAGCAGCTTTAGGTAACATTTAGACATTAAAATATGTCTTGGCTAACTGCATTACAATAGCGATCATCACTGCAATGCCTAACTATTTTATAAGATTTATTTTATAAACAGCAGTTACAAGTGACAGTTAAATTTGGATTATGAAACATTAAATATAATTTTTTTCCGAATAAAACGTGTTTCACGAAATATTTAAGATCTTTCTCTTCATATAACCTTTCTTAGGATTTCAAGGAATACTTTACAAAACGAATTAGGTGAAATGATCCAGCTGCTCTCGAGATTAGTGCTTAGCAACATAGTTTTTGGTTTAATTTTTATTATTAAGATTAGCAGTTTGTTTGGCGTACGTTACTGACGACTTAATTTATGCTATGGCAGAAGTTATCTTAATATCATTAATATACCCTTATACCTATAAACTTATATATAATTTCATCAAAAGGTTTGTGATTTGGTCTTCCGATGATACAGGTATGTTAGTTTGGTTATTTTAAAGACATATGTGGACGGATACGGCCAAATAAAAAATAATTGAATCGTAAAAAGTAAGGGCTCTGTGGTGTTAATGGTAGCAAATTCATCTGGCAAGTTGAGAGATCCAGGTTCGAGTCCCGGCGGAGCAAGTACTTATTGTGATTCAATGTTTATTGAAATTAAATTAGGCTATTTCCACTTGTAAAATTTAATAAATGTAATTATGTTGTTCTGTTCATGTGTTCTGTCGGGTCCTATGAAAGCTCGTTTTAAACGGTTCATTATATTACAGGGCATTTCATGGCTACTTGATTCTTTATATCTTTTTATTACTCCTCTTTACTAACATATACTTTGCAGCTTGCGCAAGAGCACATAAGGATGTAAACTTAAGGATTTAAGCAAATAAAATACCTACTCTGAACTTCAAGCAGAACACAAGTAAACAAAAACACTAGTAGGCTAGTGGTATATAATTATTAGTTCAGCATACAACCTTTATTTTATGAGTTTCACCCGAATTAAATAAAAACCTGAGTTTTTTATATACTAAAAACAGTTATTCTGTATGTTTGAGAATAAGTTTAATATGTAATATCATTATAAATTGAAGTTAGAAACATCATTATAGAATAAATCTAAAGGGCTTAGTAAACAATTTCTTGTGATAACAAAATGTAATATGAGGAATTTATGGTAAAACAGCCTACTTTATTTATGGTGAACACATAACAAATAACTATCTTTAATAGTGAAAGATAGAAAAGATATATTCTATCTAAGATCAAATATTTCATTAACTCGTTGACTGCCATGAGGACCACCGGTGGCTCTCACTATGTTCTATACGTGACGCCATGAGGAGCCACCGGTGGCATTTGGGCCAGGAAACGTCATAACTGAACTATCATTGGTTATACAATCCCATGTGATCAAATACGGTCTCCTGAGTATTTATAATCAACAAGATTCGGTCCTAGGCCAATTGTATTAAAAGTTGTAGCTGAGGACCACCTGTGGCTCTCATGGCCTGGGCAAATCTTTTTTCTGCTTTCCATCTGAGTGGTTTTTTTTTTAACTTAACCAGCTGTTTTAGTTTGGTTATGTAATTTCCCGCCAATTCTCGTTCACCCTGTTGTTTTGTTTTATTGTGTGGACCACCGGTGGCTCTCATGGCACAGGCCAAGTCTCTATATCTAGTTTCCAGCTAATTCGTGTTCTATTCGTTTTGTCTAGATCATAATCTTGAGTTTTAGTGCTGTTAAAAAAATGAGCGCGGGTCGATTGAGACATGATGACGAGGATTTAGGGGATTTTGTGAACAGAATATTAGAGGAACCTGCGAGTACAGGTACAGAGCCAGTGGGTGTTGAAGAGGAGGATAATAGTGAAATTTGACGACAATGGTAGTGAATCAAGTGAATTGTTTTGGAGGTCATGATTCAGATATGGACCCTGAATATCTTCCTTCAGAGGATAGTAGTGAAGACAGTGATAACGATATGAATACCTTGGACCAAAGGCAGCTCGTCCACAACCAACTTATTCAGCAGCAGCCCAACCCACACCACAGCCTGACAATGGAATCCAACAGGTAAACCAAAACATTGAACCCAAATTACTTAGCCTTGAACCTTGGGAAAATACTAACCAAAACAACTTATCATCATTCGAGTTCAATGCATTACCTCTTATCTCACAAGAAATAAGGACATAAGGAACAAAATTGAGGGTGTGCTTCCCCATTTGAAGTCTACACAACCAATTCTTTGTTGACAACTCTTTTTTTTACAGAAATTGTACTGTAAACAAACCTATATGCACAGCAGACATAGAATCTGGTGTACCTTCTGATAAGTCTCGGCTCAAATCCTGGCTTCCAACAGACGAAAAGGAAATTAAGCAATTTTTTGGTCTCATAATATGGATGGGGTTAGTTTAAATGCCAAGTTTAAATTTGTATTGGAGCACAAAAAACATATACAAAAATGAAATGTGCAAAGTAATGCCAAGAAACAGATTTGAACTGTTACTTAGAATGCTTCATTTCAGTGATAATACAAATTCAGATGAAACAAACAAACTATACAAAATGCAAAATATACTTGACTCCCTGAATGAAAAATTTAAATCTGCTCTGACTCCTCAGCAGCAAATCTGTAATTGACGAGAGTTTGATTCCCTTTCGTGGCAGGGTGGGATTTAGGACAATACATCCCTAAACAAGGCCAGCCGCTATGGCATTAAGATCTTTAAGCTATGCACTGAAAAGGGTTACACTTGGAATTTTAAGGTGTACACAGGTAAATCCGAAGGAAGGAGAGTTGGTCTTGCTCAGGCCATTGTGATGCAGTTGATTTCCCCGTTTACTTGATTCTGGTCGAAACACTGTATGTTGACAATTGGTACAGCAGCATAGCTCTAGCCCATACCTTGAAAGAGCGTTCCACTCATTTAGTTGGAACACTTCGTAAAAACAGAAGAGGAATCCCAGCATGCATTTGCAAATGCCAAAGCTAAACAAGGGTGATGTTGTGGGGAAACAAAAGCAAATAGCAATGTCGTCGTGATAAAATGGAAAGATAAGAGAGAAGTAATGATTAATAACGACACAGCATACTGATGAATGTATTGAGATTCCTCAAAGGCGAGGAATCAAAATAAAACCAAGATGTGTGGTTGACTACAACAAGGCCAAATCTTTCATAGATTTGTCTGATCAAATGGCTTCATATTCTAGACCTCTGCGACGCTGCGTAAAAAGGTATAAGAAAGTACTGTTTGAACTACTTTCTAAACACAGCAGTGGTGAACTCACTTCTTCTGTACAACATTGTGAATGAAAAAGAAAATGCAAATCACCCAGTTCAGACAGGAAATCGCAGATTCTCTTATTGAAACCAAAGAGGGAGAGGAAGATGAACCTCAAGCTGCAAGAACTCCCAAACATAAGCTTATCGAAAATCCAGGGTCCTAAACGCTCAGTACGTCGGAGAATCGGCAACTGCTACAAAACTCTCTCAAAGTCTTATGGTCGTGAACATGCCCAGAAAACAGTGCAAGAGAGTAACCACCAAAATGTGTCATGTGCAATGTATTTATTTGTTTGAACTGTTTCAATGCAACCCATAAAAGCCCATTCATGTAATATTAGTGTGTAATCTAAAGTTCTGAATACAAACATGATGTACTTATTACATTCAATTATTTTAATTATAATCTAATTTATATCAAGGCTTATAGAGGTTTTAATAATTTTTAACTTTTACTCATGTTATAAAACAAGTTCTTGTACAACTGGGTTTTACTTAGTCTATTCCTATAGTGTAAACCACAATAAACAAACCCAATTTTTCAGCCTATTTATTTTGAGTTGTAAAAATAGTATCCAATAACCATATGACCTTTTTTATCTTCATTTAATAAGCTATCAGTTTAGTATAAATATAATTGCTGGAATGTGTTTACAGATACTGTGAAAAAAGTTTAAAAAATGTATAACCTGAGAGCCACCGGTGGTCCTCACGGCGTAGTTCAGTACACCTGTTGAGAGCCACCGGTTGGTCCTCATGGCGCACAGAGGAAGTTCATAAAATTAGTCCTTGGCCTACAGATACAGCAAAAATATATTCCTTGGTGGCAGTCAAACGTGTTAATTGTGTAAAGAAGTATTAGTGTTAAAGCAATCCTATGTATAAAAAGTTATATGAGCCAAATATAGAAATAAAAAAAGCAAATTCTAAGAAAAAAAGTTTATATGATAATGGACACGATACCAATGGTTTTGCTGATCACCTTGCGGGAATCGCTTGTGCACGCTTTATCTTTTAACTTATTATAAATAATATCGAATTATACTTGGAACAGTAGACTTTATTTAGGAAGCAATCCTTAAATTGTCATTCATACTACTGTTTAATTCAATATAATCCACAAATAATAACAACAGTTTATCATTGGCTCACAGAAATTAAATTGGTTTTCTTCAGCCAATCAAAGCATCAAGCGTATTAAGATTAAATGTTTTAATATTCAGCTGTAGTGAAGCTTTAATTTACAAAATTAGATACTTTAAAAACAATGCCAAATGAAATATTTAAAAGACTATTATAAATATACAGTTAAGATGGTCACCAGCACAGCCGACTCTTATTCCGAGTAAAGCATAAAATGTGTTACTTACACAAAATGTTTTGTAACTTATATAATCATTGGTAAAAGTCGTATCTAAACTGTGATATAATATTTGTTTGGTCTCATTGCCGAATATGTATAAGACAACTGTAACTGGGTCAGATTTATTCAAAACACGTAGCTAAAACTGACCTTTATATACATTTACTCTTTATATTGTCTTTACTGTAATAAGCGAGATAATTATTTTGTATCCCACGGAACGGTTTGCAAAGCCAACTGTATACAATATTTGAACGGAGAATTACATTTCAACTGGATCGCCAAATGTACACGAAATTAACTTTTTCAAACATTAAAGTCATATATATGACTACTGAGTGGCTGTAGATATATTTAGCCGACTTCATGTTGTAGCTATATATATATATATATATATATATATATATATATATATATATATATATATATATATATATATATTTTAAGAACAAATGCAACGTTCACGTTGCTGTGTCAGTTACGTCATAAATATATACAGTAACGTCACTTCACTGCTATAAATACACGTTAGTGTCAGTCTCAGCACACGTCTGCGCAGTAAAAACCTCATAACGGGCTTTTATCGTTGACTTAGGATCTTTTACTGGATCACTACTTGTAACAGAGTTATGACTTTTTATGAGGGTCATAATTAAAGTGACACAATTAAGCCATTCCAGGTCACGAATACCACTATAACGTTTATGAGTGTTATGAATTATTTACTACAGTTAACAATACTAATTTTATGTCATAGCGTGCAATACGTTATTTGAAAACTATGTGTTTTATAAATCTTATTCTAAGTCGGGGATATATTTTACATATGCACTTATTGCAAAACTTAATAATGAGAATTTAATTTTTTAAAGGCATTAGGATTAAATTAAAACAGAAATATGTAATATAATAAAAAATATTGATAAATTCTTCAAATAAATACGTCACTAATGATAAGTTCCACTAACTTCACTTTTTCACATGTTAAACTTCATTCAAATCTTTTTACACGTACATAAACTATCTATAGCCCTATACGTTACTTTATTACTATTGGAATTCAAATTCTATAAGATAATATTTTGATTTGAGTTATTATCAAATTATTTAATTTGAAATTATAGTACATCTAGTGTTTCTTATATGCAAAACACGTAATAAAATTTTGACAAAAAATTATACCAGCAAATTTACTCAAAAAACCATAGCTTGAGGGAGTAAGATTCCTCCCATACACATTTTGCCGGAAAAAGGTATAACTTTAGCACATGTAAATCTACCTTATTCAAAACTTATATATACACCATCTACACACACACACACACACACACACACACACACACACACACACACGCGCGCGCGCGCGCGCGCACATGTATATATATATATATATATATATATATATATATATATATAACTTAATAAGGATTACCAAGTGTTTTGTGATTAAACACTTGGACATGAGAGTAGATGGTAGTAGGATATGAGTTGTGAATGAATAAAGAAAGTGTGATGTGGTATATTAAAATCAGAATTAGAGGTTTAATAAATCCACAAAAGGGCAAGACAAAAGCAAAACCGAGTATCAATACATATTAAATTAAAACAAATAATATATTTTTAAAGTTAATATAACATTAAATTTATGCGCCTGTTTTATATATAATAATATTAAATTATTACCTGGGCATAAATAATAATATTTTAAGTAATGATTTCATACATATGTCATATACAGGGTGTATATTTATGTCTGGAAAACACCCAAATATATCCTTTAATAATTTAAATATAAATTTGAAACCTCTTATAATCGTGATAGAGATTGGGCATCTACTTTTTGGAACAATGTTTTGTTATGTCACACCAACGGGGGACGTCCTGCCGAGGGTATCGTGAATATTCTTAATGGAAGCCTATACCTTGTGATACATAATTTTAAAGGTAATAGCTTACTGAATTGAATGCCACAAACCGCATCTCAAAGGAATTATTCTATCAGAAAATAGAGCATTTTTTAGTATTGAAAATTTACTGATGTTCAAACAATGTAATTTTAACATGGTTCTTGCCACAAAATGTGTTTACACTAAGTTTTTAGCATTTTTTAAATGTTCAATTAAAATAAAATAAACAATTTATTTTTAAGCTGGTTTCATTAGTACAAATTTACCAGTTTTTATTACAATGAATAAAACTTATGAGTCACTTTCTCTGATTACTTATGAATCTGTACTTGGTGTTTTCCAGTGAGCAGGAAGGTTTAAAGAGACAAAGGTCACTAGCCTATGAGAAACATTATTGTGTTATTAATCATCTGGTCTACAGGTTTCAGTTTGTTGAGCATGGAGCTTTCACTAGACAGGTCTAAGCTTGGGAATTACAAATGGACAAAGGTCATATCATTCCTGTCGAGTTAATCAGTGTCTCTGAAGCATTGCTGTCAACAAGTTATCTAATTACAGTAGTTCAGTTTTTTATTGGCATTTTAATGGAATTGTCTGAAAGAGAACGAATTACTCTGTTGATGATGCGAGGATATGGCGATCGTCAAAGATCTTATCGGGAAGTTTGTAATTTGTTTAATGACACTTTCCCAGAAAGGAATCCCATAAGTGTTTCAACAATATCAAAAACTATTGAGCGTTTTGAAATGACAGGGAGTGTACGTAATCGGCCAAAGTCGGGTAGGATACAATCTGCAACAGATGAAGAACATGCACTAGATGTTTTGCAAACATTTATTGAAGACCCACATACATCGCTCAGAAAAAGCTGCACAGCAACATGATATGCACCCTATGTCTGTGAGTAAGATTTTGAAAATTAATAAATACAAACCATTTAAAGTTCATTTAGTCCAACAGTTAAGTGAGGATGATTACGACAGAAGAGTTGAGTTTTGTGAACTTGTGATGCGCAAATGTGATGACAATAGAGATTTTCTGACCAACATACTATTTTCTGATGAGGCAACTTTTTTCCTAAATGGCAATGTTAACAGGCACAATTGCCGTTACTGGGCTAGTGAAAACCCACATTGGATTACTGAGTCCCATTCACAGCAACCACAAAAACTGAACGTATGGTGTGGAATTTTAGGTAACAAAATTGTTGGACCCTTTTTCATCAATGGAAATTTAAATGCCGAACTTTACTACAATATGCTCCAAAATGAAATAATCCCAGCTATTCAAATTGCATCAGGAGAATACTTTGATAATGTATGGTTTCAGCAGGATGGTGCTCCACCCCATTATGGGAGACAGGTAAGACAGTATTTGGATTTAAGGTTTCCTCATAAATGGATTGGCCGAAGAGGAGAAATCGAATGGCCTCCAAGATCTCCGGATTTGTCACCAATCGATTATTTCCTATGGGGTCATTTAAAATCCAATGTTTATAGAAGAAAGCCTCATAATTTGGAAGACCTAAGAAACAGGATTATAGAGGAGATTGCTTTGATAACTGAAGAAATGTTAGGCAACTCTGTCGAATCATTTTACACAAGATTGGCTCATTGTCAAACCGTAGAAGGAACACAGTTCGAACAATTGCTTTGACACCAAATGCAGGTAAAACGTTTCTTGTAAGACTTTTCTAACAGCATACATTATTTTTTATTTGTAATAAGAAATCAATAACATAAGTATTTCCATAATTGTACTGTAATAAAAAAACTGGCAAATTTGTGCTAATAGAACCAGCTTAAAATGAAATTTTTTGTTTTATTTAATTGAACATTTAAAAAAAATGCTAAAAAAATTAGTGTAACACACATTTTGTGGCAAGAAAACCATGTTAAAATTTACATTGTTGAACATAAGTAAATTTTCAATACTAAAAATGCTCTATTTTCTGATAGAATAATTCCCTTGAGATGCGGTTTGTGGCATTCAATTCAGTAAGCTATTACCTTTAAAATTATGTATCACAAGGTATAGGCTTCCATTAAGAATATTCACGATACCCTCGGCAGGACGTCCCCCGTTGGTGTGACATAACAAAAACATTGTTCCAAAAAGTAGATGCCCAATCTCTATCACGATTGTAAGAGGTTTCAAAATTTATATTTAAATTATTAAAGGATATATTTGGGTGTTTCCAGACATAATATACACCCTGTATATATATATATATATATATATATATATATATATATATATACATATATATATATATATATATATATATATATATATATATATATATATATATATATATACATTATATATTGAGTAAAATAAGTAGTAAACGTATAATATCAGGGTTGGGTAAGAGGGATTGTTGAAACTATGATTAATTTAAATTGAACATTCATCAATCCATTGCCATTAATGAATAGCATATTAGTAATAAAACTAATGTAGTTAACTAACATGGTTAAACCATGTTGTTTCTAAAAGGCGAATATTTGCTAAGGTTTACTCTTATGTGGCATATTGCATGTCCCTCGGTGTGTTTTAAAGCAATAAATACCCTTATCGCAGCCAGGGCCAAATTGCGCGAGACAGCTCCCTGATAAGATTTCAGCCTTTCACACTAGAGGTGGTTGGGTTAATTATTTGAATTTGGGCAGCACGCTAGATAATTATAACGCAATTAAGATGTCACAGATTGTGTTTTACTAACATTAATCTCATATTAATATGAGTCATTTACGTTCATTAAAAGAAATTAATTAAATTCATCCCTTATGTAGTTATGTAGTAACTTTAAAGGTAGTTGAGGATGAATCAAAATATCAAATCTATTAATGAAATATTATTGTATGATACATAAATATATTATCAGAGTAAGTTTATACAGTTTATAGTACACAAATAGGGTAAACAGGGTAGGAAACTCTTCTAGAAAACGGTACCATCTAGTAAAATGTATGTCAAAATTTTTTTATGGTTATTACTCATAATTATAGGTAGGTTAATCTTGCGAATGTTGGCTTAGCTCTAGATCATCTTTTCTAGTATATAGTCTGGTATTAGGCTCCTGGAATTTGAGTAACGTCCGTCCAAAAAGCTCAATGACAAATAAGCTGAACACTGTACATATTTTCTATATCACAGGAAACAAAACTAAAAAAAATTTGTAATCTATAGGAAGAGATATTCTCATTGCTTATTGCTTCCCCCAGATGTTACACTAAGATGAAGGCGAATTGAAGTTAAACTCAACATTCACATATACTCGTAATAAACCCTTCCCGCCATAGCTACGTAATATGTAGAATTAGGCTGTATTTGACTATATGGATATACTCCTAGGTATGGCCGTAAACGGTTGTAAACATTAAAGGTCTGTACTCCCGTAAGGAAATTCCCACCTTACAATTAAGTGGGTATAGTACGTAGTTCAGCCATATAAAACCATTTTATAAATATAATGCCATAACCTTTTATTCAAGGTTCAAGGTAGAAAATATTTCCATAGAGACAGTCTTAGAGAACAAATACGGCCTCTAGATAGATATGAGGTTAAATTTTTGTAGCCTACTAAATTATAGACTATCAATAATACTCATCCAAATTATGTAGACAGATATGCCCCCTCATCGAAATTTTGTTATGTAGAAAGGAAATTTCGTACATAATTGAAAGTCTACAGATAAAAATATCTTTCGAGATATCCTACATATAGTTGTCTAAATGTAGTTTCATGTATACACTTTTAAAATTATAAATGACTGCTTAGTTTGTTATGGTTTATTCTACGACATTCATGTGCTATGGTTACTAAAGACACTAGTAAAATTAGTTGACTATCAGTTAAATTTCATGGAATGGCCACCATCATACAAATTGATTATACTTATATATCAATGCTACTTCTTGCAAAAGTCAGTAAGTTGGATCGCATAAATGAATGGTTTAATCTTTTAAGTGATAGATTTTGCTAACTCTTAGCTTTACTTGATCTGTGACAGGAAATTAATTTTGTATCGTTTTATTTAAACAGGATGAGAAAGAGAACGTCTTTGATTCCCTTCTGATTTCTTTAGTGTTTCTCATTACTATCTCAAACACCAATATTCCAATGTAACCAGACCTGAAGGCTTTATGGAACTTTCAATTGTGCTGAATTGAGAGTTAACAGGAACTCACTTACATTAACAGAGAGAATTCAAAATTGGCATTGCTGTAAAATTTTAGAAAACTACTATGTCTTTAACATCCCATACTACGTCTCCAGAACTGCACTCATGCAGACTCCACATATTTTGTCACTGGTCTGTCTCGCCGCATTTAAAGTAATTTCGCTCGAAATATAAACACAGGGGAATAATGTACCGATAATTATATATACATATAAACATTGAAGAACTTTTTGGTGATTCAATGTTTATTGAAATTAAAATAAGGCTATTACCATTTATGAAAATTTAATGTTAATTTATATATATGTATTTATATACAGGGTTATCAAAAAGAATCATCCGATTTAATAAAAATCAGAACTATTCTGTTTGTAGAGCTAAATGCGCCAAACAACGTACTGTTGAAAAAAGTATCTTTTAAAGTTTTAGATGGTTCCTGCTAGGTAGCAGCAGCCACGCTTGAGTGAATGCCTCCTTCATTTCTAGTGAAAATGGCGTCCTGCACCACAAAAAGCGTTCTGTGTTCTACGTTTTTCGAAGTGTGAGTCGGTAATAACTGTCCAGCATGACTTTCTTAATAAGTATGGTGTTGATCCTCCTACATCACAGAGCATTAGACGATGTTTATGCACAATTTCAAGAGACAGGTTGTCTGTGTAAAGGCAAGTCGCCGGGCCATCCCAGAGTGTGTGAAGAAGACGTGGAGCGCGTCCGCCATTGATTCACACGCAGCCCTCAGAAATCTGTTTGCCGCGCTGCTCGGCAGCTCAAACATGACTCCTATGTCCGTCTGGCATGTGTTGCGTTGACGATTACGCATGAAAGGATACAGACTTCAGATACTGCAAGCTCTTTGTGAGGGTGATAAAGAACGACGCGTGGAGTTTTTTGTAACTTCGTCTTGATAAGATGATGGAAGACTGAACATTTGTATCGAGCATAGTGTTTAGCGACGACCGGACTTCCCTCGGCAAACATTTTATTTAAATGGGAAAAGGTAAAACCGCCATAACGTTAGAATATGGGGCACAGAAAAAAAACACTTGCAATTTGATGTGCACCATGAGGGAGAGGCTCTCCAAAATGTATAATGTGTTTTGCCGCGGTTTCACGGGGAAAGTGTACCGTCTATTTTTATTTGCTAGAGAACACTGTAACATATCTCGATATGCTTGAGAATTACCTTTTCTCCCAATTGGAGACTGATTTGAATGACTTCATGTACCAACAGGAAGGGGCACCGCCACATTGGCATCTGGCAGTCAGGCAATTTTTGTAAATCAAACAATTCGTGACCGGTGGATCGGCCCGCACTGGACAAAATGACGCATCCTTAAATTTCTGGCCTCCAAGGGCACCTGACCTTACTGTATGTGATTTGTTCTTGTGGGATTTCATCAGAGACTCTGTTAATATGTGCCTCCGCTACCAATAAACAATGGATGAGCTGAGGAATCGAATTACAACAGCATTGGAATCAGTAACTCAGGACATGCTCGCTGCAGTGTGGGATGAATTTGAATACCGCATAGACATATGCCGTGTATCTAAAAGTGGACATAAATGAACACCTTTGAAAATATATTTAAAAAAAAACTTTTTTGAGTTTCCCTTTCAGCCAAAAAAATTAGTAATTGTATATGTTTACTACTGTTCGAAATATAGACATGCCAAATCGGATGATTCTTTTGTATACACTCTGCTACATAATTACTTTTAATTACATATAATATAATAGCTTCCGAAGGAAACAGGATTTTTCCGGACATTTTGCCATCGTTCAGTGAAACAAGAAAACAGTAACACACAACAAGTGTTTACTGTTTTCTTGTTTCACTGAACGATGGCAAATGTCCGGAAAAATCCTGTTTCCTTCACAATCCTTCCATCGTCAAAAACAACCTTTAAACAAAGTAATAGCTTCCCTTAGGAGGCCCATCAAACTAAGGAGGAGAGATATAATAATGAATTAATTTCCTAGTGTTTTGACATAAGCCCCTTCTCTAAGCAGTCACAGAACATGTTGATTGAAATCTTGACAATAGGTTAATCTAATCTATTGATAAAATGGCTCTTTAAAACATATTATAGTAATATTTGAGTTTCATATGTGTAGACTTAATTTTGCTAATTGATTAAGATTTTAATAATAGAATAGTATATAGACAAATTGATAAAAATTTCAATAAATACTAAATATGAAAAATTGAAAAGCTATCAAAATATTACGTGCTAATGTTACAAAGCTAGATGTACAGGAACACGTAATAAATAACACGCGTGTTACAAAGATATAGCATTTAGGTTGGCAGTTTTCGTGCAGATTACACTTAACCAAGGCACAAAGAAAGCTCCGCCTTGGCCTATTATTATACGCTAATGTCCTTTCTTTCTTCTCTTACATCTCATCATTTACTGATAATTGCAAGGAGGTGACTGATAATCTCTGTTCAACAAAATACGGTCACCAGCAGCTAAAAAGACCTCAAAACCTCAAACCTCAAAATTAGTTGTTAATTGCAGTTTTCTTGTTACATGTTATTGAGCTATGTATTTGGTGATAAATAGTTGACATAATGAAGATGGACATTATTTGACATTATTGACCTTTTTGAGATATTGA
>NW_025777388.1:87500-96805 GCF_021130785.1 Homalodisca vitripennis | reverse complement strand
TTTTGTTGGAATATTTGATTTTAATGTACATTTTTCAGTTCAACAACATTTTACCTCCCAATCAAATGCAGCGTCCGAAAATCTAACTCTAAAGACACTTATTTACTGGAATCTTAAATCCAAGTCCGTGTAAAGAGATCAAAACGTCAGCTATGTAGACAGCTAAAGACAAATTATGCTACGTATTTACGTCAGGAGAAACTTAGACTTAAAAAAATCAAGTGCAAATCTAGAAGAAGAGGTATTCTCAAAGTATCGTCAGCAGCAAGATTGAGCTATTGAGATATCAAGTGTTACAGGACAAACAGACAGAAAGAAGATAAATTTTAGTCGGCCTCTTAAGTGGAAGGTTGGCTAATACCAAGCTTTGTTATTTTTTAGAAAATCCCATTAAAGGAAACACTAGATATTGTGCCAGCCTATTTAATGGTAAGTGTCAGTGACATTCCAAAAGTTCAAGCTGATACTTATTGGTAGCTTAGGAACTAGTACTGTATATGGGTCTGAAAACATTGATTGATTATTAATGAAGTCAGAGCCACATAGATAGTGTGTTACATAAATAGTCCACATCAATCATACAGGCCAATGGAATATTTAGACCATCATACTCTTAATGTGACTTTATTTACGTTATTTTAAAAATCCGAACCTAAAAATAATAATATATATTATGTCACGAAGGTTATGCCAAGGTTATGTCACGAAAACGAATAATTTGGTTGATAAAATTCAATAGTAATGGGTTGTATGAAATATAATTTCGATACAAGTTAATACATTAAATATAATTTTTCATGCTTGTAATCATCGCAACTTATCATTGCATTTATTCTAACACCTTGAATAATTTCACTGATATAAGGACATTTTGAAATGACTGTTGTAGAAGTGTAGTGAACTAAAGGTCGCTCTAAATGAGTTCAATCACAAATGTTAAGTTCTTAATTGACTGAGAGAAGTGCTATGTGGAACCATAAACCACTTCATTCATCGAAAAACCACCATTCTCATGATAAATTACATGGCCCTTCACGTAATCCCCTCAACTGCCGAGTAGTTCCAGTTTTGTGTATCAGTCTCGTACATTTCATTCGGATAAATTATATTAATCAAATGAAAAATAATACAGCGTTTGTGTGTGTTTTTTTTTATGGGTAAAAGATTTATTTTGCAAAATATTCTTTTGGATTAGCTTTGAAATTAGCTCCTACTACACTTTCAAATAAAACTACGAATATCCTAAATACACAAGTTTTGAATTAAGTTTAAAGTGAAAACAATATCTAATTAAAAATGTTCCATTACTGTATCCTGATGAGTTGCTCTTTGTAAGAAGGTTTCCTATTTATAATGTGTATCAATCAATTATTAAAAGTTTAAAAAAATTAAAGTTAAAATGATGAATCAGTGAACGTTTTACAATAATGTTCCAATATATACCTCTGTATAAAATACTATTTTAATATAAAAAAATAGGCTTCATAACCACTTGATTATACTTAAGTCCCTGTGTATTTGTTGTTAGAAATAAAAACTTAAAATTTCACTTCACAAAAAACTAAAATAGATTATCTTTTTTATGTAGGGATATAAAATAATCTCCTAACGAAAATTAGATGTTTTTTCCAAAAAATAATCGAACTTAAACTTAAAATTACAAAAAATGTAAATAAAAGCTAAAAATTTTGAACTTTAGGAGAGGAATAGTAATTAATGATTAATGGATAAATGGATAAAAATGTAGAACTCATTATGCGAAGGGAAAACCATGAATATTATTAAAAACTTAAGTTAATGCAAGGAGATTAATTTTTAGACTGTGAAAATGGAAAAAAGCGACTTAGTACTCTAAGCACTCATTAAATTGAACTATTCCTCTGTTTTTTATAATAAATATTTAAAACCAATTGTAGGTTTACAATTTACAAAGTAAACATGTTTTTAATTTACTAGTATTAGTTTTTTTATAACCGGATAAATTCGGGTCTGCTGTATACTCGTGCTTATGAACCTTACATATGGACTCACAAGATCAAATGCTTTTACTAACTTAAAAATAGTAATATTATTTTTATTTATCAAATTTAAATTATAGTTATTATTAACTTACATCTTGTGAGATAGCAAAATATTTAAGTAATGTAGGCTAAAACTGTATATTGAATACATACTTAGTTTTTTTATTCCTGTTTTAAATAAATATTGTACCATACTAAATAAATTATAACTAAAAATATTATATAAAGAAACTATACAAATAACAATAACTACGTTCCTTTGTCAAACATTTTAAACTGTAGTCATTCACTACTACAGCTTCGACTTTTGATGTCATCTTCAGGGAGTTGGTGTCAATAACTACCTATTAAAAGCGAGAATTGGTCTATCTGAAGTCGTCATCGGATAAAATATATGAACACAATTTTTAAACTAAAGAATCGAGATGGATAATTCCTTGATTTTAATACTTATTGACACTGAAGCTAGAAGATGACTTATTAAAAATTTGAAACTATAGTAGTATATGACTACAGTTTGACGAAGTTGTTTGAAGGTTTTATTTAGTCATTATTATTAGTAATTCCACAGTTCAGGGCTATATGATGTGGAAATTAAGAAGTTAGACAATTTAATAAACATCTACCGAATGCTTATAAATATTTAAAAATAATTGTGTGTAACTTCTGTTATTTATAGACAAAGTAGCAGAGGATATATTCCTAAATCATATGTTGAATTCTACGATTAAGATAGTTTTAATTTCCAGTTTGATGTGAATTTTTTTACAGTAGCAAAGTAATAATATACATTAGTGTATGTTAAGTTACAGTTTTGGGACAGTAAATAATTAATACCTTTGAGTAATAAAACAGATTTACCTATTTTACGTATTCGGAATATCTAAATAACAAATTTTTTACACAGAGCTCATTATTAACATTAACTCCAACAATAAATAGGCTTTAAGTAATATAATTTTGATTTTTTACAATAAACAATCGTAAAATATGTATCAATTTTTATTTTATATTAAAAAAAAATTAAAATCACCCAGTAAGACGCCCAGTGGTGATGCCCGGTAAAAAAAAATTTAAGAAATATGTCAGGCTAAATCTGTCTACAGTGTTTTCCACTCTAACTTAAACAAGCACTTCTTCTTAGAGACACCTTTGCAACTAAATAATCTGATTTTATCTGTCCTTGTATTAGCTGATTTTTATCTGTCCTTGTCCTTTCCTAATAACTCAAAAGCTGACGGTTTTTTCTCAGGTACATTATTTAAGTAGGTGCTAACTATATATTATTTTACATTAAAATTATTCATGTTTATAAGTAAATTAGATTTTAATAAAATATATCATGGTTCAATAGAAGGGCAACATTCATGCTGGTACCACAACACCTACCTGTTATAATTTAAACACTCTCCCATATTTAATAATTTTGCATGGCATAGCACATAATGATTAGGAAAATAATAATGATCAATTCCCTTACTTTAGTGTAATAAAAGTTTAATTCAATTTATTTTTTATTTACTTATAAAATTTATGAAAATATTTTTCATGATTATAAACTAATCCATTCTGAAGACCAGTAAAAATTAGAAAATGTGTATTTTAAGTTTTTAAATATTCATTGCAGATTTTAGAGAACATCCTATAGTGAAGTTCTACATAAAAATATTAAAGATAAGATAATATTGTGAAAGTGACTTCTAACAATCAGAAAATTCAATTAGAGTTACATGAAATATTATTAAACTTAGTGTTGAGATGTTGATTTTATACAAATTATGTTTTTTCTAAACATTAAATTCAATGGGTTCTATGGGTCAGTTCTTTTTCGGAATGTCTTGTGGACAGACGTGCAGATAGAGCAGTCAACCAGAAATTAGAATGTTCAATCCCGTAGATTAATAGTCTCCACTATTCCTTTAGTTTCCTCATATATCGTGTCTTCAGAGAATGCAACATACAGGGATGTGACTAATATCCATACCAACAAAATTTTAAATCCTGAGAATAATAACACATTATTTACTATCTATCTGTTTGAAAACCAACAATAATGAACTTGGGATTGAAAATATTTCTATAAATATTTGTGAAAAATTTAACATAATGTCTTGACTTTTTGTAATGTCATCAATCTAACTGATTTTACCCGTGGTTTAATAATCAATCATCGGAACTCTACTCTTTAATTGTACTTTTGCCATCAACTGGCATATCAATTCCAGTTTTTGTTTTTAATATCGCATCATCATCTTCAGCTCTTATGAAACTAATGTAAAGTCCACTTTTATAGATTGGAAAATTTACATTTTCAAAGAATCCTAAGCCGAAATGTGCTAAATCACCGACCGCTTCAAATTGTCCAAATTTAAAAGTTGATTCAAAACTGTTTGAAAATACATCACTTTTAAAATAATATATGGTTCCTTTAATAGTACTTAATTGACCACAATTTTCAATTTCTCCTATAAATTTATTGTGTTTTCTTACTTCAATTTTAGAGAATAAAAACGGCACGAAATTATCAATCAATCTGACTTCATTTGTTCCAAGATATGCTTGACCATCTTGTTTTGTTAAAGTTCCAGAAATATAAAACTGGAATTTATCTCCAAACTCAATATTAAACTCAGTTCTTTTATTCGGGTCATTCAAATGTTTTATACTAATCGGATAGAAATTTTTAAACTCCGCCCTTCCGCCTGAATACTTTTTGTAGTCCGCCATTTATAAAGAGAAAATTTCAAATTTTTTTTCGAAAACTTTAAACATCATGTGTAAGTTGATAAGAAAAGATAAAAATTTTAGTCATTTATTAATAATCTACTTAGTCATATTCGGGATTTTCATATTCGGCAAAGCACAGCCACGTGTTCTTTCAATTGATAATGTATATTTTCTTTAATGAATTCTGGGACAGATTTTGTTATTTTGCAATGTTATACCAATTTAACTTATTAATGTACAATCGCATCATATCTTTGGATACTTCATATTTTTGAGAACTATCATCCCAGTGTTCTTTTTTCAAATCTCTTTCGTGTTGCATTATAAAAAGATCGAAAGCACTGCCATGTCCCGCCATCTCTATTTATTAGGAAAAAAGTTCAAATCAACTTTTTATAAATTGGATCTTTTTAGTGTTACATTCAGCACAATTTCCAGAAATTCTCTTAACCCCATTGATGTTTGCATAATATTTTATATCATTTGTTGCAGTTTTTTCTTTACATCTCACACAATATATGAGCGCCATTTATTAAGGAAAAATGTATCATGCATAAACCCCTGCGAGAATACCTACATCATCAATTCTTTCATCAAGTTCTTCATGGAACTTATTAATTTGTTTTTCTAATTTTAGAAATTTATCAGCATATGAATCACTGTATTGAACAAATTTTTGAGCTATATTTTAAAATGTTTTGGTCTCATTGAAACTGAACTTATCAAAAGACTGTTGACATTTTGTAATTTTTTTCATTAATTTCTTCACGATTTTCTATAGATCTTTTATTTCTGGCTTCTAACTTTTCATAGACTTCCGTTGTAAAATCTTTAACATGCTGTTTATGATTCTCATAATCTGGTTTTAGTTCATTAAACATTTTAATATGATCTTCGAATTTATCTTTTTACGATAACATGAAACGGATAAATTCCCTTACTGACGCTGCTAAGTTTTATTCCTTTAAAATCTAAGGCATTTTTAACATTCGGATCATGTAAATCAACAATATCGATGTTTTCTGATAATTTTATAGATTTTAAAAATTTGTTCTTTAACAACATCATGTTCGTCCAAACCAGGCCAAACAGCGACAATTTTTTTGTTTGTTAGCCAAACTAACATAATTCTTTTCAACTTTGATCGCTTCAATAATTTTATCAGCTTTTTCTATATGTGACATTAAATTGGTAAATATTTTTTTGCAAATTTTATTTTCTTCAAAACCTTTTTTAAATGTTTTTATTTTATCAGCTACTTCATTTGAACTCATGAAATCTTCAAGTTTGTTATCATATTCTGCTTTAAAATCTTCAATCTCGACAGCAAACATATCTGAATATGGAAGGTTTTGCAATAAATTTTATAACTTGTTATCAAAGTCATTTCTCAAACTATAAAAATTCTAACTATTGATAATTTCATCTACATTTTGAATACTTTCTGTTTTAATTTGTGTTCCAAATACATCAAAATATTTTGTGCATCCATATTTATTAAGTAATAATTTGTTAACAACTTCTTTAAAATCTTTACCATCAGTCAACTCATTCAAAACAAAAACACATAAATAATACTTTATGCTTTAATTTAAAACTGTTCGCATAAATATCTCATATTTCTATACGACTAATTACGTTAATTGAATATTAAACGACTATTCATTTTGAAGTCATAAAAACACAGTAAACAAGATGACTTTCAAACACCAGATAGACATTTCCGGGAAGCTGTAACGTGATTTCGATACCTGGAAAAGCCAGAAATCAGTTTTTATAGGTTTTCCAAAAGTACTGATATATTTGAAAGAACATTTTACTCAGTGACTCTATCCTACATAATAAGAGTTTTGATTTGTTTTGCACATAAAATAAAGTATGGCTTACACACCTCTTTATACCAGCTTCAATAAAAATTTCAGAAAAATCCACTATTTTCTAACTAACTAATTCGAAGTAAAAATATAGGTTTGGAAAAGTTCATCTAGAATAAACTATAATATAACAGGCCCATTCCGTTTCCTTTTTTATCGCCATTATCGTGAAGATTGCCATTTACTCTTATCTGTAGTAATATCTTTGCGTTTTCGTAGTTTAATGCTGAACTATTGTGACATTTATTCTTCTGCCTATTTTGATAAGTAATGTTTTTCTAAATGATGTAATGTTTTAGAGATGCTATTGTGAATTTGACACACAGCAGAGTTGTTGTGATACCTGGACATATGCGTGTCACAACGCTATGGTGCGATATTTATACCTTATATTAATAATGTGTTAGTAATAGTACTATAGTAATTGTTAGTCTATATTGTACTTCTTTGGAAAGTAAGTTTATCCACTTATGAGGAGATCATATTCTAGATCTATAAACGTAGCTTCAATGATTTTAGTATTGTTTTATGATGGCGTTCGCGAATCACATTTAAGCCATTGCTTCCCAGGTTAAGTGTTAAGAGAGGGCTTCTTAGCTCTAACTTCGCTTGGTTAAAAAAAGACATCTTTCCTTTACATTTTTACTTAAATAAGGGACTTTGCCAAAACGTGTAGTAAAATAATACGAAATTTTTAAGTTTCATAAGCTATAGGTATCTGCAAGAAACTATTTGCTGTTGGAAATAACAACGTTAAGGAATTAGAAAATTTTAAGTTTATATAGTTTCTAAACATTAAGTTTTGCATCTTTGGTACGCCTGGGCTATAGATAATATGGTTGTCTCCATTGATATCTTATCTTTTTTTACTGGCATTCAGTTTAAAAATACAAATTATTAATATTTTATGGCTTTATTATTGGTAATAAAAATGGAAATTTTTATTAGATATAACAATTGGTATATAACGACACTTCAGATTGATTATTAATGTAATAAAGTGACTTTTGTCATTAGTTAAAACTGTTAAGGTGTATTAAAAACTTACATACATTATAAGAGAGCACGCTAAATTATATAGGACAAAGAATTGCCAAACAATATCAAATATATTTAGAAAAAATTCAAACCAATATCGTAATAGTGGGTCCGATACACAGACACGCATAGAATACAGGGACAAACTTTCCCAATTAAAAGTTCTATCCTTTCTACTGTTGCTGTGTATCTTTCAGAATACAAATTTGTGTGCTCTCGGTAATCGGTATCATGTTGCCACTTTGAAGCCAATATTGAGTTGAGTGAGAGATAACGAGTAAAATATTCAAAGGAAGGTGACAGAACTTCGATGGATTAGTTCTTCACTTTTGTATGAACTTTTTGTCTTTGTTTTATACAATTTTGATATTATTTAGGTATTTTTATTTCACACACACCGATATATATATATATATATATATATATATATAATATATATATATATATATATATATGTGTTGTCTGTCTGCTTCATCACATATGGGATCAAAATATTGGGATTTAATTTTAGACAAACCAGTTAATATTTAATAGTTAACCAATTTAGTAATAAATTGGACTGAATATTCACTAGGAGCTTAGTAATAAAAAAATATTGTATATCTTCTTGTATGTCTCATTGATAATTTAAATATTAATACTCTGGAATATTAATATCTACAATCCAAGTCTTTATAGGCTGATATACCTTTGGAGTACATATTATATACTACAGTTTACAGCAGGGTTATTTCATTTTAAAGCTATAAGCTATAGTTCATGATTAAGTATAAAAACAGTAATAAATAACGGAATTATATTTAACAATTATGCCACTATATCAGTGAGCATTCCTTACAAAAGGAAATGTGTCTCAAAAATCTCAATCAAAGACTGTTTATTTCATAGGTTAATAATGATGGATTTAATTATTGGTCTTAAAACAGGAACATTACGTCTTTCAAATTAGATATATATAAAATCTCTTCTTTGTTTCAATGGCACTACCATTTTTATTAAACTATAAAAATAAAACACCGATAGTATTTTGAATCTTCAATAAAAATGTTCTACATAATACATGATTTATAAAAATTTATTTTTTTTATACTACTAGGGTTCTAATACCTATTGTAAATGATGATACTGATATACTACGAAACATAATAACCATTTCTGACTCAATATACGTATGAAATCGTAGCATGGATAAGACTCAAACTGTACTTATTATCAAATTCCTCTACGGTTTACATCAAATGTTTAATAATTATTTACTGACGTTCGCTTTATAACAAAACCTCACAGCTGGAGATTTATCTACATTATAGTTTTGAACTAAAAGTAATCTCAATATTATATTGAGCATTATTGGAGTTTCTAGAACGCTCTTCAAACAATAAGGTCAAAAAATTAAAAGAAAACTGCAAAAATGTATTCAAATTTATACTCATTGGCTACTTTATTATCATTCAATAGTCATTTATAGTCCCTTGGTCATCTGAACTTTATTTTGATGTTAAAAAATTCTAAAATTACATTTAAATAATACTTTTTTGTTTACAAAAGTGATATGCGCTTTACTACGCATCACAACATATCTCGTTGCATAGTTAATATACGTCATTTTATGTATGATCACATTATATAACTTATTTTATATAAC